>NC_063257.1:30024658-30319658 GCF_019578655.1 Ricinus communis | reverse complement strand
ATCAAATAGAAAGCCCCAAGGGCGCCATATTCTAGGAGCCCAAACTATGTGATTGAATAAATCCTCCTCTATCTGTTGCGGGTCGAGGACTTCTTCTCCTTCCCCTTCTTCAAACTCCGATTCGTATTTTTCATAGAGAAATCTCTGATCAAGGATAGAACAAGATCCATTTGCATCATATCTAAGGGACTTCTTGGTTCGGGCCGAAGAAGCAATGTCACTCGATCATTTATCAAACTGACTGCAATCTTTTTCTGTCTGTGAGGATCCCACTAGAGCGCTTTCTACTTCTAATAGGCCATGAACTAGATCAGAATCATTCTCAACAAGTCCATAATAAGTGATCCCATTTTTTTCATCGGGTCCGGGTAGAGACCAAAGGTCTTGAGCAACCGATCCGGCAGAACAACTCAAAAGATAAAGAAGTATCGTTAATTTCTTCATGCTCGTTCTAAGTTTGAAGTACCATTTGTATAAATAAGAATCCCCTTCGTTACAAGATTTCTTCTTCATATAGATAGATATAGGATCTATGGGGCAATTACTTAGAAATACATTTTGTGCAACATCCGTCCTATCGATAGAAAAGGATCCCATGATCCCCGAATCGATCTTACCCTGGGATCGCAAATCCCAAGTTTGTCCATGAATAGCAGATCTAATTATATTAGTGTCTATAATTGATTTCTTCTGTGTAATACTAATTGATAGGGCCTCATTGGTAAGTGCTACAAGATCTCGTACATTGGAACCCATGGTTATGGACACAAATCCATTAGTATGGAACATTTTCTTTTTCAAGTGAAATCCCCTAGTATATGAAAGAGTAAAAAAGTGCTTTCGTTGTTGTGGAATAAGAAGCCTTCGTATCTTAATGCATGTATTTAATTTATTCGGAGCTATTAGAGCGGGATCCACTTTTTTGGGAATATAAGTCGAAGCAATAACAAGAATATTTCTAGTGGAACATCTTTCACAATCCCTGGAAAGATAGTTCACTAATAGACCGATGGATAAGTAATTCGACTCATTCACATCCAGATCATGAATGTTTGGAATCCATATTATGCAAGGAGACATTGCTTTTGCTAATTCGAATTGAAGGGTGATATAAAATCGGTCTATTTCCAGCATCATATCCATAGTTAGCGCATTCATCCTAGTTAGAAACTCCAGCTTCGTATCAAAGTCACGGTCGATATCGTCACTCACATCAATATCGTCACTATCATCAATAAGAAAACCCTTAGGCTTGTTATCCAGGAACTTGTTCAGAAATACTGTAATGAAAGGAAGATAGAAGTTTGTCGCTAGGTATTTGACCAAATAGGATCGTCCAGTCCCTATAGAACCTATCACTAAAATACCCCTAGAGGGGGATAGGGCTAAGCGGAGCGAAAAGGGTTTTCCATGAGATGGAAAATGAAAACTATTCACCCCACACGAGGTTTGTGAATAAGTGGTTGTCTGATAATAAGCAAGGAATATCCGTCTTTCTGCTAAACAGGGTGTATTGAACTCATAATTCATTAGATACTTTTTATGAATATCAACTAAGTATCATAAATAAATTGCTCCCGGCTCTTCAATCACTTGATAACCAGAGTCATTCTTTGATAAATGATCACTATGAGTCAAACTCAATAGAATTTGATCAATCCTTTTTTCTGTCGTTAAGGTGGAGAACTGAACCAAGAATTCTCTTTCTTTATCATCAATCGAATCACTGTTCGTGACCAAGGATTCTATTTTATCATCAATCCAATCACCATTAACGTTTTTCTTTTTTCTTATCAATGAATAAATCTCTTTACTTGTATGACTTAGATGTCTCGTATTTCTCGAAAAAGTGATTCGATTGATGGGATTTGGTATGATACTTATGAGATTGATGAGATTGATATTCAAAAATTTCTTCTTAGAACGTATTGATTTAACCCCATAAGCCGGACCACCACCTTATAGCATGTTGCCGCCAGAAGCAGAACCCGCATTTCTTCTAGAAAATCTCCTAATTGTTCCAGAGAAACTAGAAAGAGATTCTTTAACCAGAAAGAATTCAATTCAGATGTAGGATACCTATCCAGAAGTTTTCGCAACTCAATCATGTATGATGGAATCATCAAAGATTTGACCTTTCGAACTCATCGTAACTCACTATAGGCTCGGAAACAAAGAGAAGATGTGTCGAACGAGATATCCGGCAACAAGAAGGAAAAGGATTGAATAGAAGAACTCCGAACATTTGGCGATCTCGGATGTGTCGATATCAATGGTGGCTCATTATTTCGATGAATCATTTCTTGGACAGGAAGAAGATTATGTAAACACTTACTCGAAATCTCACTTATCGGATTCTATTGTGGAAGACATAATTCGCTATGATATATCTGATCCATGCATAATATCATGAAAAATGGATACAAATTTTTGACTGCTACTTAGTATCGGTAATAGGTCTGAAAAGGTATCTAAAAATAGCAAATTTAGAAATTTGTACCCTATCGACGTAAGGAACCATGGCATATACGTTTGGAATAGATTCCATTTTGAGAGAGTCGAAAAAGCACTATCTCGTTGAAAGGTTCTATACATCCGCCCTTTTCAACACATTTCTTTAGACAAAGACTCGCTTTTTCCTCTTTCGGATGGTAAATATTTCTCGGAACATGGGGTGTGAATCAAACCCATGTTTGAATTGAAATTGAGATCGATGCAAGTTCTTCCCTTGAATCGGATAGATTCATATCCGAAAGAGGTTGACAATAAGTTCTTTCAAAATTGACTATTTGTCCCTCTGTTAGAGGTGTTCTAGAAATATCTGCGATCGAATAAATCGCTCTATGAACGAATGGATCGGATCGAATTGGAAAATGGAAAGATTTGTACAAGTTATACCTTTCGTTACCACTTTGTGGAAAATCATTAGGTATGAATATGTTAGATACCTGTGACTCGAAAGAAAATATTTTGCTCTATGAACGAATGGATCGTATCGAATTGGAAAATGGAAAGATTTGTACAAGTTATACCTTTCGTTACCACTTTGTGAAAAATCATTAGGTATGAATATGTTAGATACCTGTGACTCGATTGGTGAAATAGTATCTCTCTCCAAAAAAGCATGTTTTTTTTTACCGCTGCACAAAGAAAATATTTTATTGCGAATGAATAAGATATTAAGGAATTGTACATACGTAAAATCATAATTCTTGATACGGGCCTTTTCCACATGAAAAGGGAATCTTTTGTTACAATAGAACCAGAAGTGATGTAGATTATTCAAGAATCGAAGTCAATTTGCTTTATAAAAAGAAGATATCAATGAACTTCTATAAAATGGTTTCACAGGATTCAGCCAATTGTCTTGATCTTGGGATATCATTGAGAAAAAGGAATCCGTGTTATCAAAAGATTTCCTACGATTATTTCTAGTATGGAATGAGTCAATCATCCACTTTGCCGTGTTATCAAAAGATTTCCTACGATTATTTCTAGTATGGAATGAGTCAATCATCCACTTTGGTATCTTATTGAACAAAAAATGGTGATATTGTTCCTCCATTAATCAAAAATTTCGATTTTTGGGAAGTATCATGATCATCCAATAAGAAGGGTTTCCATTTTTTCAAATGAATGATTTGAAGACCTATTGATTCTAACAGCTAATTGCAAAGTGGATCATTCGGACCTTTCAATTCATAGATATGGATTTCGGACCTATGAATGGGAATATTCCCGAAACTCACAAAGAAAAAAGGAAGTGAGTTAGACAAAAAGAGAAGAAACTTGGACAAAAAAAGAAGTAACTTAGGCAAAAAGAAACGAAGTGACTTAGACAAATCTTTTTTGTCGATAACCTCAGACCAATCAATCGAATATTGATTAATACGTAATCGATCGAACACTACTTGAAAAGAAAACGGTTCTTCCGCTCGGAAATGAAATGTTCCAAATGTTCCTGGAAATTCTTGCTCCCATTAGACCATTTGTATCTATATGCATTAGGATCCCAATTCATGGATCTCTCGGTTCGAGACAGAAAAATAAGACGATCGAACCATTTCTTCTGACTCTGTTTCAAATTCGATAAATGTTGGTTGATCGAATATTTCATTATAGTTCTATGATTCAGAGTATCATTTCCTATTAGATCCTTTTGAATTCCATATTTGAAGTTACGATCGGATCTATTCATTAAAAAGAATTGAGTCAATACATTTCTTATGTACCCATAGGTACTATATTGGATTTGAATCAGATTTAGGATCAATCCATATTGATTGACTGCCTCCATTATGTTGTTGCTAGCAAATACCACTATTTTTTGTTTTGGATCTTCAAAATCATTCCCGCAGGAGATCCGGACCCATTTTTTTCTGATCTTTCGATAAAAAGATTCATTCTCTTCATAAACAATAGGAGGTAGAACCAATAAAGATTTCTTTTTCGATTCATCCCTGGAGTTGAATACCTCATTCAAGAATTGTTTTTGATCCAATCCGTAGGAATCAATAAAAAAGGTAAATCCCTTATGATACACCAGATCCGACTCGGTTATTGATAGAGTGAATAGATCCGCCATTTCTTGAAATCTCTCTTCTGATTCAAAATCGCGATGTAACGTGTATCCCCCCCCCCCCCCCCGTTCTGATCATGGAATAGATGAAATAAATCAAAAAATGGATTTTGTTCAAGAAAGAAATCTTATTGGAACTGTCCATATCCAGTTCATCCTTCAGAACCATATCACATCCCGGATCTGGTGAAATAGGATGAATTGAGACGGTATTTTGTAAATACGTGATTATCTTGAATATATTAACTATTTCTTTCTTTTCCGATCGCCTAGAAGGGATAAAAGAAACATCATGTTCTTTCTTCAACAATTTTTGATTTCTAGTGAACCTCTCAGTAGGATTCGAACCCAGATGAAGTTCTGACGATCTGTTAGAGAAAAAAGAACGAATGGATCTTGTAGGATTCCTAAGAAATTCTTCGATTTCTTCCGGAAGCAGATGATTATTCATCTTCTTCTCACCTTCCGTGAATAGCCGGGACATTGAGGAATATCCAGAAAGGCATTTAGGGAATCGGTCTGATTCTATCTCTGTTCGTTCTGTTTGAAGAAAGGAAGGATCCTAAAGAATTGATCTTTCTTTTAGTTGTTGAATCTTTCTTTGATTGATCAATGTGTGATATTCCGAATCCTCATTACTAATGGAATCGAAATGATCTCTGGATTGAATAGAAGATCCCTTCAATTGGCTAGAATTCCTTCCTTGAATTAAACTAGATCTTGTGGAATCATATTGAATATTTGACGACATATTTCGTGCCTTACTAAAAAACCGATCCTTGTTTACCAACCACACATTGTCTAACCAAATCCAATTCTCTCTCGATATGTTCCTAAAAAAATCTGATTAGTGCGAATTATTCCCCCAACTAACGAAGAGATCTTGGCGGAATTGGCACATATGAAATTGAGCATAATTTTGCAAAGAAATAGCCCACTTCTTTCTCGAGAAGAGATGGGAAACATGCTCAATATCATTTGATTGAATAGTTGACCAAGCTCCTTGTTGTTTGAAGAAACCCTCCACTTCAATTGATATTTTTCCACGAAAAGCAAACATGAGATAACAAATCCAGTCTTTCACTAAGATTTTGAATAGCTGTCCCGAATTCAAGTTGATTATGTTTTGCCCCTTCCTCAGAGAAAGACGATCAAACAATTCCCAATCATGGTCCTTGTAGATCGAATCATCCATATAATATACAAAAAGAAACTCCAGATATTTGATATCTTTTTCTTTAAATGAGATCTGAATTCCAGCGACGGAACTAGAATCTCTCTTTTTTTCAATCCAGTTCCTCCACCACCGCAAACCCTAGTTAGATTAAGACATGATACACTTTTTAGTTATTGGGAGAACCCAAGTACTCTCTTTCGGATCCAGGAAAGAGCTCTCAGAGATCTTTTTTCCTTTTGGAAGATACAGGAGCGAAACAATCAACCTATTGATATTGGAAGACCAAAAGGATTCTTCCAATGTATCATTTCTAGGTCCAATGGAATTCATAGGTATAGGAAGAAGCCCTGTCAAATAGAGATTTTTTCTTTCGACCATCTTTCGATTGTTAATACGATATATAAGGACCACTACTACAAATAGTACTACACCCTTGATCGTAAAATATCGATTGCTTGTTGAACCCTGTGAATTGCGTGAAAGTAAGATACTCTAAATTCAGGACTCCAAGAGTTTTATAAAACGTTCTTGATGGAAAAAAATATGAATGAAAGATCCTACGGAATTGAATTGGGTCCATGAATCTAAGAAATAATGAGAATTCTTGATCTCTCTCAATATCTCTCTCAATTCGAAAATCTAGGATTTGAATTGATGTCCTTTCATTGATTCCTCCTAAATTGCATTGATTTATCCTAAAGATTTCATTTCAATTGGAATTTGGTTATTCACCATGTGTGAGGATCCCCGCTAAGCATCCATGGCTGAATGGTTAAAGCGCCCAACTCATAATTGGCGAATTCGTAGGTTCAATTCCTACTAGATGCATGCCAATAGGACCCTCCAATAAGTCTACTGGAATTGGCTCTGTATCAATGGAATCTCATCATCCATACATAACGAATTGGTGTGGTATATTCATATCATAACATATGAACAGTAAGAACTAGCATTCTTATTGAGACTAGAACTCATAGGGAAGAAAATAGATTTATGGATGGAATCAAATATGCGATTTATGACAAAAGTATTCGGTTATTGGGGAAAAATCAATATACTTTTAATGTCGAATCAGGATCAACTAGGACAGAAATAAAGCATTGGGCCGAACTCTTCTTTGGTGTCAAGGTAATAGCTATGAATAGCCATCGACTCCCGAAAAAGGGTAGAAGAATGAGACCTATTATGGGACATACAATGCATTACAGACGTATGATCATTACTCTTCAACCGGGTTATTCTATTCCACCTCTTAGAAAGAAAAGAACTTAAATCAAAATACTTAATAGCATGGCGATACATTTATACAAAACTTCTACCCCGAGCACACGCAATGGAGCCTAGACAGTCAAGTGAAATCTAATACACAAAATACACGAAATAATTTGATCTATGGACAACATCACTGTGGTAAAGGCTGTAACGCCAGAGGAATCATTACCGCAAGGCATGGAGGGGGAGGTCATAAGCGTCTATACCATAAAATCGATTTTCGACGGAATGAAAAAGACATATATGGGAGAATCCCATAGAATACGACCCTAATCGAGATGCATACATTTGTCTCATACACTATGGGGATGGTGAGAAGAGTTATATTTTACATCCCAGAGGGGCTATAATTGGAGATACCATTATTTCTGGTACAAAAGTTCTTATAAAAATGGGAAATGCCCTACCTTTGAGTGCGGTTTGAACTATTGATTTACGTAATTGGAAGTAACCAATTAGGTTTATGATGAAACTTAGAAATCGATCACTGATCCAAATTGAGTACCTCTATAGGATAGACCTCAACAGAAAACTGAAGAGTAACGGCAACAAGTGATTGAGTTCAGTAGTTCCTCATAGAAAATTATTGACTCTAGAGATATAGTAATATGAAGAAGACAAAATTGTTTCAAGCACCGACAGAATCGGAAGCACCCCTTATTTCAAAGAGAGGAGGACGGGTTATTCACATTTCATTTGATGGTCAGAGGCAAATTGAAAGCTAAGCAGTGGTAATTCTAAAGATTCCCCGGGGAACAAATAGAAATGTCTCCTACATTACCCCTAATATGTGGAAGTATCGATGTAATTTCATAGAGTCATTGATGCAGATGCTACATGAAGAACATAAGCCAGATGAAGGAACGGGAAGACCTAGGATGTAGAAGAGCATAACATGAGTGATTCAGCAGATTTTGATTCCTATATATCCACTCATGTAGTTTTTTTCATTTTACGATATATAAGATCCATCTGTATAGATATCATCATCTACATCCAGAAAGCCGTATGCTTTGGAAGAAGCTTGTACAGTTTGGGAAGAGGTTTTGATTGATCAAAAAGAAGAATCTACTTCAACCGATATGCCCTTAGGCACGGCCATACATAACATAGAAATCACATTTGGAAAGGGTGGACAATAAGCTAGAGCTGCAGGTGCTGTAGCGAAACTGATTGCAAAAGAGGGGAAATCGGCCACATTAAGTATTCTTTATTTCTTGTTCTTATTATTTATGAATTATTGATATTGATTGAACTGACGACTCAACTTTGATATTGATTTTTCTATTGCTAAACTTTGAGTTTGTGATCCGTAATTGTCATGAACGATTGACACAAGTAGCAAGGAGCTGGCTCATATGTGTGTGATTACGGCTTATTCGAATTACATAGCTTGCATGATAGGCTCTAGGGAAATAAAGGAACAAGGTTATTTCAATTGCAGTTATCTCAATTAAATTAATGTTGGTTTAGTCATTCTCATTATTCTTAATGCTATCATTAAGTTGATATGGAACGCTATCGTGCCCAGTTGACTAATGGTAAGTTTTGATTTGGATGTTGGGTTCGAGTCAATTATATTAGGAGAATTACACTTGTTGCGGCTTTTTCGAATAAGTAGACTAAGTACTTGAATAGAAGAATTGATATTTTAGCCTATGATCATGATTACAATTAGATGGAATTAGCACTCTTGAATTGAAAATTTGTTAAGATTGATTTTATTTACTTTAATATTCAGCCTTCATCATTTTTTATTTATTTATAATTTTGATTCAAACATTCAAAACCCCCTTTTATTTTACTTTGAGAAGCTATTTACATTGGTTCTCTTGGGATTCGACCTGGTTTCACTTTTTCTACAAATTAGTTTAAGAAAATCAGTAATTTATTTTGAAGGGCTTCGACAACCCGTTCACCATCGTACATGCAATTGTCTTTCAGTACCTAAATAATATAGGGCTTAATCTTGAAGTTGTTTGCCGTGATATTCGGTCAAACAATACTTGATGTAGCCCCATTTAGAGTTAGGCGTGCATACTCTTGCATGGTTCTCTTCCTTGGTGGAGCTGCCATTCTTAACCAACCCTCTTCTTGTTTTGGTTCCTCTCGATCCTCATAATTCTGATTTTATAACTTCGCTATTGTTTCAGCTAAAGCTCATTCTTTTTCTTCTCTTCACTGCTTCCTCAAAGTTCTTTCCAACTCTAATTTTTATACGAATAGTTTCGTCGAACTAGCTCGGGTCATGCACAGATCAAAGTAGTTGAAGAAAACAAACACAAGAACAATAAGAATAATCAAATAAAAATAAAAATACTAAATCATTAGCTCTTAAATTACTAATAATATCACAATAAAATATTTCCCAAGCAACGACGCCAAAAACATAATGTGCGCTATCCACACACAGTAAAGTTAACCGAACGTATCAAGTAATAAAATGATGAGTAAGAGTATTGTTCCACTAGGGGACTAATTGTAAATACTATTTTCAAACATATACTAATGTTTAGCAAATAAGATGTTGTTTGGATATGGTGAAATTTAAAAATAAACTAAATTAAAAAAATAATTAAATCAATAGAAATATTTATTAAGGATAAAACTTATTCAGGTAATGAAATCCCCTAATAAGTTAAATAGTTCATGAATCAATTGATAATTTATCATACCCAAAATTTGAATTGCCATTCTGTAAAATTAGATAAAAAAAAAACTTTCTTAAGCAATTAAAACTCTAATTCTTAAGAGGAGGGAAGGAAATCTCTTCTCAAACCCACTCACTCAGGTCATGCATTAAGATTAAGAAACCTTTGAACTAAAGTATCTTATAGATTTATCTCTAGTATCTAATCAATTCTCAATCCCTAAGATATGATCAATTCATAAATAGATATATCTAATCAATTTATAAAAATAAATCCCATTTAATATGTCGACTTATTAATTGAAATAAATAATTAAGCAATTAAAGAGATAAGACAACTCATAGGAAAGATTTAATTGTATAAACTTTAATCCCATACAAAAAAAATTAGGATTCAAAAAAACCTAAATAGCAAGAAAATTACTTCCTACACATTGCAATAACGAATTAAAGAATAGGAAAAGAAGATCTCAAACTATTCATGGATGATAGGTAGTGAAAATCTTCTAACTTGAATCTCCAAATCTTAGAAACAAAGGTGGAATTGATGTTCTTCCTTGAATAATATCCAACAGAACCCTAAGAAATGAAAGAAAAGTAACTATCTAAAAGCTTCTCTCTCTAAAAATAAAGTAAAAATTGAATCTCTCCAAAATGAAACCTAAAAAATCCTTAAATAGTAAATTAAAGAATTCCACACGGGGACTACACGGGTAACCACATGGGCGTGTGGCGTCCATGACTTTCTATAACTTATAATTCTTCTTCTAGGTCACACGGTAAGATCACATAGGGGAGTAAGCTTCCCATGTGAAACCTCTTTAGCTTCGGCAATTCTGGATTGGGTGACACAGGTGTGCAAATTGCCCGTGGGAAGCCTCCTTGCGTTCAGCCACTTTCACCAATACACACGGGCAAGCCACATGGCAGTGTGCTCTCCGTGTCAATCTAAAAAATTTTCGCCCTTTGATGGAATTCACTCCAAATTGTGACATGGCAGTGTAGCTTTCTGTCTCATGCCCATGTGGAAGCTTAATCGTGAATAAAAATGCCTATCTTTTGCCCAATTCTCATGCTTTTTAATTTCAATCACCTCCTTGACATGTATTATCCTCAAAATGCCTAAGAGAACTGAAGACCAAGCTTAAACAAACAAACCAAACTCAATCGAAAGTAAAATCAATATAGAACAGAGCTCGATAGTAAGTGTTTTAGCACTGATCAGGTTGTAAAAGAAAAAATATGAGATTCAAGATTTTTCTCTTATCAAAGCTAAGGTTAAGGGATCGCAAATTTGGAACGGCGTTACAGGATCTCTATTTAAGTGTCAAGCCTCTCAGAAGGTTATCTTTAAAGGATTTAGGTTCTGAATTGGAGATGGAAGCACTATCAAATTTTGGACTCACCCATGGCTTAGATTCTTCTGTCTCTTTGAAAAATTCTCAAGACTTTACTCCATCAATTCTCAATCTGATGCTTTGGTTTCTGAAATAGGCTTTAGAGTTAATGGATATTGGTAGTGGAATCTCTCTTGGCGTTGACAGCTTTTTGAATGGGAACATCAATGGCTGGCTAATCTTTCTTCTGAGATCGATTTTATTTGTCCAAAGGAAAATATTGATGATCGAGTTACACTATGAAGTCCTTTTGCAAGCAATTAGAAATCAATAATTCTAATAGTTCTCCTCTGAAAGTCGAACTTCTTGTTGGTTGGTTCTTCATAGAAAAGTCAACACAAGAGACAATCTAGCTCCCAAAGGTATCATTGACTAGGTTTAACTTTATACCCCTTTTGTAAGTCTGCCCTTAAAACTATAGATCATTTGTTCTTGCATTGTCTTTGGTCTTGGAGAATTTGGAATAAAATTTTTACTTGGTGGAATTCTCTATAGTGCTATCCTAGCTTGGTTGCCTATCTTTAATATTTTTTGTTACCATCTAGTCCTTATGGAAGGAGAGAAACAATCTTATCTCCAATAATGCATATCCTAGTCTTGAAAATTGTATGATCTCAGGGTAAATAACGTTGTTGGTACCAAAACCTTGGCCTATGTTTCCAATTGGTATCAATGATTATTTATTTTTTTTTTTAGTATCAAAACCTTAATTTCTGTTATAGGCGATGGTGCCTATTAGGAATCCGTTCAATTCTTAATAACGTGGAGGGTGAAGCTCCACATTAACACTCCACTCACTATCCATGTCAACTTGACTTTGAGTAAATTATCCAATTGGCACCAAAGTTTTGTCACTTAAATCAAAATGGTACCGATTCTTCAATTTGTTTCCTTTTAGGCAGACTATTGAGTATTGGCGAGTTCTTAACTCACATGGGAAATTCACCTTTAGACAAGTCTCTATTAGCTACCATCGATTGAAACAAAAATAATGAGTGTGTTACTAAAAAGAAACAAATTAAAGAATTGGGGTCATTTGGATTTAAGTGGCAAAGTTTTAGTACTAATACAAAAATTTATCCAAAGTCAAGCGTGACATAAACGGTGAGTGGGATGCTGATGCGTTATAAAAATTGAACGGATTTCCAATAGGTACCGTCACCTGTAACAAAAATTAAAATTTTGATACCAAAAAAAAATTAAAACATTGATACTAATTGAAAAAATAGGCCAAAATTTTGGTACCATTCGAGCTATTACCCCCTATGTCGTTATGGTAAGAATAGCTCTACTGAATTGAAGCAAAAAACCCATCCTTCCCCTACTCAACAAATCAAGTTATAATGTTCTCAGATTGTATCTAGAATTGAGAAAAAGAGAAATCTAGACGACCTATTACCTTTTGGAGCCCCCACCTGTTAATTGTTTAAAGTGGAACGTTTCTGCCTCCGCCATTAGCAAACCAGGCCTTGCTGCAATTGGGGATGTGCTCAGATCCCATAATGGTTTATTCAAGGCTATTTTCTCTTATCCTATTAGTGTGCATGACTCAAATGCTGCTGAACTACTTGCTACACTAAGAGCTCTCGAACTTGCCAAGGCTAAAGATATTCTAGTCATCTCTCACTTGGGAGTTGAATCTGACTCCGCTAACGCAGTAAGTTGGGTTAATGGAAAGATAGAAGACTGCCCTTAGACACTCCGGGATTCGCTTCTTAAAATCAAAAGCCTCGTCAGCTGCTCTTGATCCTTCACTATTGTTCACGTTCTCCGTGAAGCCAACTTCATAACTGACTCTCTTGCCAAATCTGGTATTTCCAGAAATTCGGACCTTATTGCGTGGCTATAAGTCTTCATCATCCTTTCTAAGACTGGACTTCTCTTTCTTTGGCAATGCACGTTGACCACTATTGCTACTTCTTAGCATGATAGTTTATTTTCCTATCTCACCTTCTGTATTTTTCCATTTTCTGCACTTTTGTCTTATGGGGTTTTTCCACTTATAATTGAGAACTTATAGGATCTCTAGGTGTTTAATGGACGGCCTTCTGACCTGGGTAGTTCAGTAAAAATGACACTGACTTTCTCTCTCTTTCAATCTTTCTCTAGTTTTCTAGATAATTTATTCTCTAGAATTTCAACATTTATCAAGAAAAAAGAAACCGACTTTGTAAAAGTCGGTAATAACTGACTCTACAAAGCTATAGAAGGAGGATCTTGGCTCCTTAATGGTGTGTGATGTATCTAAATTAGTACTCGCAAGTGTACGAACCGTTCCTATAGTAAGGGTAAGTTCACCACGAGGTCGATCTCTCAAGGAACTATGAGGTCACTTATTATAAAAATTAATTATCAACACAAAATAATAAAAGTAAATTTAAAAACTCTAAATCAGTATGTTGAGAGGGTAATATTCATAAAGTAAAGTAACTAAACAATAAATAAATATGTAATACAAATGCAAATACTTATGATCTAAAACTATATGCTAAAAACAGTTATTAGTCTAGCCATTTACTTAGTAATCTCCTTGTTTTACTTTAAGCCTAGATCTAATGAATGGGATGGTGATGTGTCTTTTTCCCTAAATCACTCAAGCTAATGATACAACTTAGGTTTCTTATACCAACATAGATTAAAGTAAATATGATGTTTCTAATACTTTTAACCTAAAGATTTTCATAATAAATATTACTACTAAATTGATATGATGGTCAACCAATAATAATAAATGAAACTAATAAATATATGAAGGTAAATAAATCATTTATTAAATAAATAAATAACAAGGTTCATACAAAAGTAAAAAGACTAAACTAAACACTTATGAAAACTAACCTAACATATTTAATCCAATGATCATGGTATTAAATAGAAAGACAAAAAATAATAAAGTAAATACTCCCTCTAGATCAAGGATTTCTTCAAGTAGGAAAAAGATTGGTCCTCACTCTCTACTTCTTGAAAAGCTCCTTAGATCCTAGAAAGAATAATGAAAACTAAAACTATATGTTTATAGAAAACTGTAGGGAATTATGAAGAAAATAATGGTGGCAGGTGTAGAGAGCAGGTAGGAGAAAACTCCACTCCTTCCCTTTTCTAGAATTAGGTTTTACATAAATATATATAGAGGAGAGTCCTTCTCTATATAAGTCTCCTTAGAGATGTAAACCTAATATAAGTCTATGTAATAGATAAGGCTTAAAGTATTTTTATCTTCACCAAATACTATCCCATAAATAACTCTTAATAGAAATCCTAATAATTATACAAAATGACTAAAATGTCTCTTTGGCCTTGTAATTAGCAGTCTATGCATCTTAATCTTGGGCCTTGACACGAACATGTCCCATTAAGCTTTTTTTAGCTCTATATTTTTCTTTTTTTGCTAATATTCTTGAAAATAGACAGTTAAGTTTAAATAAGGTAAAAACACATATTTTCACAATTTTATATATAGAAATATATCATTAAAGCCCTAAAATACTTTTAAATATCTATATATAATTTGGACCGAAATAATAAAGTGAGGTGTGTGCTTGTGAGTGAGTGTAGAATAATAGAGTGTGGTAGTGAGCAAGGTGTGTTAGTGTGTAATAGGACAAATATTTTGTACTAAAGTTTTATTTAATATAATAAAAGTTTTCTTGTGCAAATAAATCCTCCTCTCCTTCCTTTGTTCTACAAGTTGTGCTTTTCAATTATAAATTTTTTCCCATTATATTTTTAATAAAATTAATTTTTCTATAAAAAGAGAATGTAAATAAGTTGCATAAAGATAATATCTCATTATATAATGGACACTCAAAGATTAATTATGTAAAACAGACAGAAACCATACACACCGCCACTGGATCTGGGTAGGGGAGGATACAATGGTCTAACTTCATTAATTAAAGTGCAAAAATAAAATGAAAATAAATTAAAGACGGCTAAGTAATCAAAGGCCTCTCTTGATTATTTTTTCAATGGCTTGGAGAGATTGAACGGCCGCCTGAATATAGAAGACAATAGCTCCAGCGATGGCAGCAAGGGGATTGGCAGCGAGTTCTTCCTTCACATCCTTGTCAAATAATTTCGCTTGCTCAAGGTATTTGTCCATACGAGGAGTGGCAAAAGGCCGCAGGCTTTCCACATCACCTCTTGAAGCAAAACGCTGGCGATCATGGCAAGTCTCAGAAGAGAGTGCAAAAGGGCGCCCTTGTAATTCATACATTTCTTGTGATTTCGTCAATTTCAAGAGCTGTTGCACTTCGATCCTTAGCATCTCAAGTAATGGGTTTGATTCATCAATTGCATCCTCCAATGAGTTATGTGCTGTAACCAGCTTGTCTCGAGCATCATCCAGTTTATTGTCATCTGCCATGACTCGTGCTTCTTTTATCATTCTTGTAGTCTGGAGACAGGTTTCCTCAGTTATCACCTCTAGCCTCTCTTCCTCATTTAGGGCTGTCTTATTGCGGCGTACAGTCAAGGTCGCAGGAGGGGCCTCAAACGTTTTTCCTCCAGTGCTACATATATATAGTACCACTATGAAAGAAAATACATAATTTAGTTTAATTTGCTAGCAGCTGAGATTTATTAGTACCTATAAGAGTATGCAATTTCCAAAACATCTGCACCCCGCTCCTTACTAATTTCAGGAAGAAGGAGGTCCACTATGACCTTGCGCACCTCTTTGCTGTAGAGGTCGCCAAACGTAACAGTTACAGAGCCAGCATCATCGTCCTTGGACTGTGGATAGCTTCCGGCAGATACTTGTTCTATTGTTGATTCGTCTTCGTGTCGTGTGACGGTCAAGTCCTGAACTACCACGGTGAGAAGCCCGGCCAAACACTGAAAAAGCTTTGCTCAAGTTATCCGTGTTTTGAACATCTGAGAACGTTCCTCCCATGCTATTATCTGCTATAGCTTTGAGTACCTATTGAAACATGAACCAAATTAGAAAGTTACAGAAACTGCTTTTGCTTAATATGTAGTTTCTAAGAAAAGGAACTTGGTCCATTTTCTAGGTCTCAAAAGGGTGTGGAAATTAAGAGTTATTTCAGAGTATCCTTGGTTCATGATTATGCCAAAACCGAATGTTTATACAGGCATATTGCCTACTGGAATCTGGGCAGCATCATCACCGGCATTCTGCTCACCATCGGACATAAGCATGATGTCAACCACACGGCCGCCGCTAAGACTGCGGTCATTGAGCACTCTTAAGCCAGTTTGAAGGCCAGCAGTGATGTTGGTTGCAGCGTCGGCATGTAAGCCATTGATCAAAATTTCAAGGTCATTTTGAGAGTTTTCAGTTATCTGGCGCAATGTTAGCATCCGCAGAGAATGTGACAGCCGACAAATGATCGATGGGACTAATCCGGGTCTGTCATTGGTGGAATCTCCACCAGTGAAAACCAGCATCACCTTGAGTTTGCTTTCTTCAAGTGGTGCCATATTATTGTTTATGCTTATGAGTTGTACTCTTCCCGGTACATATGGTGTTGGTCTTGACCCTGTCATATGCCAGTCCAAACAGAAACACATTTATCAAACTAGGGATGAAGATGCATGAATGAAACGAATGAAAAATTGAGTGCTGAAAATGAATGAAATCGTAATTTATATCAGTAATGGAGAAAAATACGCAAGCATAAATCTGAGTCTGGACAGGTAACAATCTTCTCATCATCGTTGAAGCTCATTTTGGCAGATAAACTGTTAAACACTATAACTATGGATCTGCTAAATTTTCCTGAGGTGGGTTAGTTACAAAATCCACCTCCTATATATAATGTTGGGAGCAAATTCCTGATTCATTAATATTTTCTTTTGCCATACTGGACAAGGTCCTTTTTATGAAGTCTGCTTTTTTTTTTTTTTTTTCTCTTTTTTAAATATCTAATCATAATTGTGGAAAATATGGCCAGATCGCCTTTGTTCCATGAAGTCCTTTGTTTTAAAGTTTATGTGGAACTCATCAATATGATCATCTTGACTATAAAAAATATTTAACAAATAAATAAATTTAAAAATCATTTTTATAGTTATTTAGCTTGTAATTTTAAGAATTTAAATATTTTATTATTCTTTTTTAAAAAGTTTAGACGCTATTCTATTTAATGTTTCTGCTTTTACTTTTTTTTATTAAATCTTTTGCTTTTAGATAAATGTATAAATTTAAAAGTCATAAAATTAAAAGAAAAAATATAAAAACAAGTACGTTGCTGATAAAGCTAATATATTAATATTACAATGATAATATTTAAGTTTGATAGTTCAATATTTAGGGAATGATAAATTTTTAAGTTTGATAATTCAATAATTTTAGAACCCTTAAAAGGTTAAAACTATTTTTAGAGTTGGAGTTGCAAATTTTAAATAAATAAATAAAAATTACCTTTCAGGTTTTTTTTAGTCCGTTCAAAAATATAGATCATTTTCTTTTTTTAATTTTAATTTAATAATTAAATATATAAAATATCTTTTATTATTTAATATAAATATCAACACTTATAATTAATTCTATCTACTTGATTTTGAAATTGCAAATTACTGTATAACTTTTTTTTTCAATTCTAATGTAAAATTCTTTTAAAGGTATTTTAGTATAAAATAGTGGCATTAATTGAGAAAACTGGATTTCTTTAACTCTTGCAAATTGAAAATGGCTTAAAGTCGGACGGAAGTTAGTTGTCTAAAAAATTTAAGAGCGAGATTTATGGTTTAATATAAAAATAATAGTGGGAGGTTGGAAGTCTCAACTTTTTTATTCTTTTAGCTTTCAATTAATGAACTTTAATGAGTTTTACATTTTTTAACTTTATATTTGGACTATACAAAATCTCAATATTGTAAAGATGTTTAATAAGTCCAAATTATATATAGTTGTTTAAGATATTTTAAAACTGTAATAATATATTTTTTATATATAATATAGTAAAAATAAGTGTTTATACTTCATTTAGACTTCCTTGTCTAATTTAGATAATATTAACTAAAAGAGAAAAATATGGAGCAAAATACTAAAAAATTAGTTTAAAATCGGACATGTTTGTATTAAGACCCAAAACTGAGACACGTGGACTTGCTATTTGCTGGGCTCGCCGAAAATCACTATTTACCTAAGGGACAATTTAGTCATTTTATATTATTAATAATAATTTTTATTAAAAATTATTATAGGATAATAATTGGTGGACATAAGGATATCTATAGTCTTATCTATTAGATAGACTTATCTTGGGTATATTTATCTTTAGAGAGTTTTATTTTGGTGGAGGACTCTTCTTTCTCCTCATCTCTCTCTCTCTCTATATATATGCAAATCTAGTTCTGAAAAATGTGGAAAGTCTCTCCTATCGACTCTTTGCTACATCTCCCATTTATATATATCCATTATTCTTTTCACTACAATTCTCTCTATAATTTATTTTCCATAAATACTTTAGTCTTAGTTTTCATTATTTTTTGAAGATGTAAGGAGATTTTCAAGAAGTGGAGAGTGATGACCAATCATTTTCGTATCTTGAAGGATTCTAGATTTCGAGAGAGCCTTTATTTTCTTTTTAGTTGAGTATATATTTTCTAATTTTAATGTTTATGTTTATATGATATTAAATTTCAGACAAGAGACTACCATCTTAGTGATGTAGCAAGCTCACTAAATTTAAGGGGAATGTTTATGATTTTGATCACATTTCAATGTAGAAAAAAGAAATATGAAGAAATTAATAATTTTTTATTATCGAAATGTAATTAGTTTTACTATTTTTTCCAAAGAAATATATAGGTTAATATTTTTTTTTGGATAAAGTTTAATTTGGCCACTAACTTTATTGTTGAAGTTCAATTTAGCTATTTTTTAATTTTTTTAATATTTTAACCCAAAACTTTACATATTTACTCAAATTAGCCATATTTTTTACAAAAATGAAAGGATGAGCTACACATTCTCTAGAAAGAGAGTGGATAGAATGAGAAATAAAAAAAAATATTAATTTCATATTAAATTATTTAAATTAAAAAATATATATTGGTATTTAAATAAAGCACAATAAAATAATAAATATTACTACAACGTTCTTGCTTTTTTCTTCTTAATAATGACAGTGAAAGAGACAGTTATAATAGTAGTGGTACTAAGGGCGGTGGAGGTGAAAGCGGTTTCACCAAAAATAATGGTGGTAATAGCTACTTATTATTTTAATTACATTAATTGTATTAAAATTATAAAATAGTTTTTAAATAATATTTTAATATTTTAATTATATTTTATTTTTAAGAGAGAGTGACTCTCACTCTCTCATTTTTTTCAAAATATGATAGTTTGAGCCAATTATAAAAAGGGTTGAGCTAAAAAGTTCATAAATTTAAAAAAGAACTAAATTGAGCCTGTGTGATAAGGTTAATGACGAAATTGCACTTTATTGCTTTTCCTTTTATCATTTTAGGATAATACTTGAGTTATAATTTTATGATTTAGAATGATTAATATATTAAAAAAAAGGTTTTAAATAATTTCAATGCTTTTATGTTAAATTTAAATATTTTTTATTTTAAAATTGAGCTCCATACTTTCAAATGATAAATGGAAAATATAAGAAGTAAACCATGTATAAAATATTTTATTTTGTTATTTTATTTTATTCTCACTATATTAAGTGGTATTTGATACGTGCCATTAGTATATATAATTGGTATTTAAATAACAAAATCAAGATAAAAGAATTTTTTAATTTAATCTATTATGAATTGAATATAATAACAACTAATATCGATATCTCTTTATAATCATTTAAATTTATCTGTGCAAAAAATAGGTACTAAAAAATAGTTTATCTGTCACAACCAAATTTATTTACTTCTTTTTATTAATAATTAATATTCATTAGCATGTCATTAAACATGTCATTTGCATCATGATTATATATGATCTATTTTATTATATTATGTGGTAGATAAATAAATTATTTAGTTACATATTGATTTAATTGAAAAGTAATGATTTTGGACTAAATTGAAAAGTTAGAAAGAAAGAGGATTAAATTGTAATTTGCCTATTTCCACACCAATATACCACCTCTTTCATTTGTTCTTATCTACGTATGCTTTCCAATTTCCTTTTCTTCTTTGTCTCTCTCATTTTTCTCCTTTCCTTCTTCAACTTTGATTTTCCAAATCAAACTCTACAAAACTTTTAGTAAGTGAAAATCAAATTCTTCTTTTAAGCTTGAAAGATTTGGGCTTTCTTAATCAAGGAAAACAAAGGTGAGTAATTTTAATTGCTTGATTTTGCTGTAAATTAGGGTTAATGATATGAAATTGTTGATGATTATGTGTTTTGAAATTGTTTAATCAAAAGTAAACATGCTTTTACTTGTGATCTTGAAGCTGAAATTTCTGGGCAGATTTTTCACTTATGATTTCGTGACCTTAGAGGCTTTATCTCGAAAATTTTCAAACATGAAAGTTGTAGGTATATGTCTCAAGAATATCTCTGTAAAATGGTTTTGCAGATTGTTGAGTGAGTAGGAACTTATGAGGTTCGATTTTGCTGCTGCTCTGTTTTTGGTTCAGCAGGTGACCTGGTTTTTGTGCTGACATTTTGAGGCATTTAGAGGCTGAACCAAGCAGAGAGTTAAACATGAAAGTTGTTCATTTATATATGTAGTATATGTCTGAAAAATTTCATAATGTTTGGTTGAGTATAACGTGAGATATGTTGAACTTAATATGGCCTGCCCGAAACTGTTTTAAGCAGAAATCGGGCTTAGGATTCAAAAATTTGTTGCTAATTGTGTGTTTCACAACTTGAGCTAGAAAATTCTAAATTGAGTAAAATTAGTGTCTATAGAAACTTTAGAATGTTAACTTTATATCTGAAGAGTTTCATCAGAAAATTCATTTGTTTGATTGGTCATTTAATAGGAAACTTTTTTTTCTGTTCTATTTAGATGGAAATTTGAGCAGCTGTATAGAAAATGCCATAACTATTTCTATACCAATGATTTTGAGGTGATTCTTTCTGCTATGGTTTCTATAAAAATGGAAGTGTAATTCTGGAAAATATGAGATTTTTATTAATTGTACATAAGTTTTGGTGTAATTTCTAAGTCAGTACCTACAAGCTGCCTTCATCAACAAATATGTTGATTTGTTGTCATTCATCTCATGCATCATATTAATATCTAGAATATATGTTATTTTGTTGAAATGTGATATTTTATTGATAGTAAATATATATATATATATATATTTATGCCTTGTGATTGAATTGTATTTGTATTGAATATGTGAATAGGTTCATCCAAAGGCAAGGAAGTGGTAAGAGAAAAAGAATAGGATTACTTTGTTATCCTATAACTTTTTTCTGGTAAGTATTTAATAGACTAAACTTTGTGTATATTGAGTAGGGACTGCTGTTTGATTACTTGATAATTTCTTGATTGACTGAGTTGATATTAGTTATGTTTTTGGCTTGTTATAAAGTGAATTGATTGTGATGTGTTGTGAAGTGAATTGATTGTGATGTGTTGTGAAGTGAAATGATTGTGATTAAGGATTGATGACTTTTGTATGGATATTGTGTGATCGGGAAAGCTGAGCCGGGCGGATAGCTACCCGAGTATGTGAGATGGCAAGACTGAGCCGGGCGGATAGTCTTGTCAAGTGGTTACTGAAATTTAAAAATGTGAGAAAATGTAAGGATGAGTCATCTGATCCTAATTTGATAGAAATAATGTGGAATTGAATTATTTGACTTGGTTGAGTTTGAGATTATTTGCATTACGTGAGATGAAATTATATGTTTATGAGAATAACTGAAATGGTTGATTTTGTGATTGTTAGTTAAGTGTTGGTATAATTTTCTGTATTGATAAAGATTTGATAATTCTAGCCTAATATACTATAGTTTAGTAAATTAAATGCTTATTGAGTCGCTAGCTCATTCCTTAATTTTTTTTTTCAGGTTAGTGCAGTTGTAGATAGTCTTAGCTGTGCATTGCTCTTTTTGCATCAGTCAATATTATCAGGTGGGCCAGAGGAGTTATCTAAAGCATTGGGGCATTTTGGGAACTTGTGTGAATTAAACTACTGTATAAATATTTCTTATATATATTAAGTATGTCATGCCACTTAAATTGTATGAATGTATATTGTAACTAAGTAGTAAATTATGTTTATAAAGTTATATATATATATATTGCTATTCAATGGGAAGTTTGAGTTGGGGTGTTATATTATCTCTGTTCATAAGTTGACGGATATCGTAGTGGAGGCACTATAAAGAGGTTAGCTTCACTAAGGTTAGCTTAACTAAGTTGCTTTGGTGCACTTCCGATTGTCTTATAAAAGAACAAAGTTACTTTATTTTTTATATTAATCCAAAGAAATGAATATTAAACGTGAAAGAGGAGGTACAATAATGTGTTATTTTTCTACCTTTATTCCACTAATTTATATGGTTTAATCGTAGAATATATTTATTATTAAATTTAGCATGTAATTTTCAAATTTTTTATTTTATATCAAATTTAAGATTTGATTTTAATTTTAGTGTCTCAAAAAATTATCAGTTCAAGCGATAACAAAGAAAAGAAGAAAATGAGTTAGCCTTCAATATTTAAATGGTATTATTTAAGCATATAAGATTAAATAAAACTCCAAGATTAAAAATAAATATTAATTTTATATACTTAAATAATGAGTTTATATTGAGAAGAGAATATGAAAAAGCGTGCTCATTTTCCAAACTGATAATATATGTTTTAAAATTGCATGTTTATAATTATAATTGACATACTATATATACTCAATTGTAAATGTTTACTGGGTTCACACACCAAATGGTAATTTTTATAAGTTTATATACAATATCTGTAATTATTTAGCTTTTTTTATATAGATGACCGGTTTTATACAGTTAAATATTAATAATTTTTTATTTTACACACTAAATTATAATTTTTATGAATTTCAACACTTAATTGTCAAACATTAATAAATTTATACACTATTTTTATAATTATTTATTTTAATAATGGAATGAATTAATAACTTTACTATTGAATTAACTGTTGCTATATTTATTTCATGCTAGTAAATTTGACCAATAAGTTTATGAAATATTAAAATTAAAATATAATATAAAAATTAAATCTTACACGCTAAATTTTAAAATAATTTTAAATCAATTTATTCAAACCCCTTTCCGATTATAGTCTTCTTATCCTTCACTTTACATGTTTCTTTTATCTTTATCTTTTTCTATATTTTGTCTCCATTTGGTTTTAATTATAATGATTGCAAATACCATTGAGCTCACTTTACCTTTTTTTCCTTTTTCCCATTCTATTTTATGTTTGCAATTACATGTCGTTATAATGATTACAATATTATTTTTGACTGATTGTTCTTTCGTATATTTTGTTGTCGCTCACTTTTTCTTTTTATTAATAATACGAGGAGAGAGAGTGATCAGAGACAGCAACCCTCGCTACGTGTAATCATGCGAGCTTTTTTAGCTTGAAATAGAGCTCAAGCTCGTCATCGCAGCACCAACCTCGAGTCAAACGAAAGAGATCCAATCAGCACCGGACCTAAATGATCCTATTAGATGCATAATTAAAATATACAATTATTAATATCCAAATACAAATAACATGTCCTAAGTATTATCCTCATACAAATAAATATAAAATAAAGTAAAAGCACAAATAAGCATAAATAACAATAAAAGGAAAACACAAGCAAAAGTCAAAAGTACAAAGGCAAATGGGATCTTTACTGCTGCTGCTCAAGAAGCTCTAATGGTTCATCAGTCTTCACTTCATTAGCCTGAACTTACCTTTTAAGTGAATCTAAGACCACCCTCTACTCCAAACATCACTCCCAATCCCCTACAACTACTCAAAATTTGTTATAAAAAAGGGATCTCCTTGGCCTTGCACCTATCCCTCTAATTAGGTGCCACAATAGGAGGAGCTATCTAGGGGACTGCTACTAGAGGAGCCTCATCTGTAGCTTCTTCCTCTATTCTATCATTATCACCTTCTCTTTCATCCTCTCCTCTACTTCTTCGCCGTCTATCAAAGGATCCCTATCCAAATTCCTCCACACCCCTCTAGTCTTTCTGTAACCTATATTTTGTAGGTTACTCTCTGTTAGCTCATCTATAGAAGTAGTAAAACCTTTTACACATCCTCTACATCCACACCAACGTCCTCAAGCAACTTGCTAATCAATCTCAGATAGACAAAGATTTTTCTGCTCGTTTGGACCTCACCACCTTCCTTATATGCTCAATCAGAATTGGAGCAAGAAGAATCCCTTGGACACTTCCTTCAAAACCATGGAACATCTTGTCCATGATATACATGTCAGAGAATTGAGCTTCATTTAAACCACTAGCCTTTAGTATGATATTGTAGCTCAATAAGTAGACCATAATCTTTGCCTAATAGGTAGGGATTTGCATAATATTATTTAGCAACCCCTAATAGTAGAGAATTAAGTACCAAATCTCTCCAAACACAACCACATAATCTCTAATCATATGGAAGGTTGGTCCTGTCTCTGAAATATGTAACCTCCTCGCAAGACAGTTTTTAGTAACTGTTACTCTAGTACCTGATAATAAAACATTATAAGCCAATCTGTCATGATCAAGAAAGACGGGATTGACCATGTCTATATTCCATTACAAAATAGTCTTAAAGACTGTGTCATGATTAAACTCTAATTGAAAAGTTCGACCCGACCTAGGACGCTGCTATCAACTAAAAAGACAAGTCCTAATGTGATTAGGTTAACCTAGATCTATGGAATTCTTCTCCTAATAGGATTAGAAGACCTTCAATGTCTGTATAAGGAACTATGATACATTATTTACAAGTACATGCTACTTTACACACTCATTATTCTACAAGCACCCTTTTATAAATTACTGACTTAATCATCGGAGTAAGTAGTCGAAAAACCTCGTCTGGTGCTTTCTAACCATCTTTACAGATACTCCAAACATTGAGTTAGCCTTTGGAGATCTTGTTGATAGCTCAACTTGTTGACTGAGTTATCAATTGGCGTTGTCTATGGAAAACTTCTGTGCAAAAAGCTTTATTTCTCTATCTTATCAAGCTAAATGGCATATGGCCGAGATCAAAGTGGAGATGTTCTCGCACCAGGAACTAGGGTTAGAACCAGTGATCCACCTGCTAAACCTGCAATTCCTCCGCAAGTTAATCAACCATCAATAGGTCCTCCTAGACCGATTATACTATCTTCCCAGCCTTGTAGGAGAAATATTTTTAACAACTTCACACTTGAGAAAATCTTCATTAGAAATTATACTTGGAGAGGTCCACCCCTCGTGGAGGATCTTTTAGCTACTTGGCAAAGGGAGATAGGGTAGAGACCTCCAACACCTATGTTTCAGCCTCCATTCTTGCCATCTCCCATTACACCTCAGAGCCGAATTCCACCACCTAGTCTTCCTCAAAGTCCATGGCAAGCATCACCATAGGATGTTGTTACTATGTATAATCGGCAGGTGGAGGACATAAAGAATTATTATAAGAGTGTTCTAGCTCAGACACTCGCAAGCTATGCTTGTAAGCACTAGCCAAGCTCCTATAATAACCAAGCATACCATTGATATCGATCCGTCACCGAACATATATATTCTAAGGACAACAAATACTCAAACAAAAGATAATAAGTCTCGAAAAGGAAATAATCGAGCTAGAGATACCGAGTAGTAAAGTCCTAGTTCTTAAACTCATGATTCTGCATGGATTGAGGAGACTATTAATAAGAGAATAAATGATGATTTGAAAAAGTATTGCACGAAAAGAATAATGAGAGATGGGGTCTTCTCTAAGGGTAATCCCCTATGTCTGAGCATCCTAGCATAGCACTTTCCTGATAAGCTAAGATTGCCACGTTTGGATTCCTATGACGGTTTGGAGGATCCACGAAGTCATGTTAATAATTAGGTGTAAATTTTTTTCGACAATCCTAAAGGAAAGTGCTTGAAGTGGTATCAAAGCTTGTTAGATGGCTCTATATATGATCTTGATATGCTTATTGAATTTTTTAATGCTTGGTTCATCATCAGATACCCTAAAAGAAGAGGTCTAGTGATTTAAAGAAGTGTATAAAGAGGCATGATGAGAGCTTGAAAAATTTTATGGAAAGGTTCAATAGGGAACCAGGACACGACTATAGATGCAATGATCGATAATACCTGTATGAACAAGTTTAAGGATTCGTTGACCATAGACTCGCAAGAGTCTTATGCCGAGCTCATGGACTGACTTTACAACTTCATCAAGTTAGACGAAGATTATCGAGTTGGAAGAAGGATCGACCATGATAATTAGTCAAAAGAGAAATCTGATCAGCCTAAGCAGGGTATAGGGATGATAGTAGGAATAATGACTTCAGGAGCAGTAATAAGAAAGACTTTGTTCCTACGAACAAACCAAGTACCAATATCTTAATATGGGTTCAGAAGAATAAGGGAGATAATTTGATATCCAAATCCTATGAGGTAGAAAACTATAGATTCCATGAACCAAAATAGTTTTATAAGTTCCATAATAGTTATGGTCATTATACAGAGGACTGCATTCGCCTCAAGAGAGAGATTGACAAGCTGATTGAGAGAGGGCACCTTAAGAGTTTTATTACTAAAAAGGATGGTCGGTCCGATAGTATAGGTTCTAGGGGCTCCAAGGGATCAAAACATAGAGATCAGGAGGAGTCCCCATGAAAGAGAGATTTCGAAGAAGGTGATATTTATGTGATTTTGGAGGAGCTATGTTTGTTGCTAAGAGCTCTAAGAGAAAAAGATGCCAAGTTATGATGGCCGAGAATAAGAAACTACCAGATATAGTTTTCTCATAGAAAGATGGAGAAGGAATTGAAATGCCTCAACAAGATGCCTTAGTAGTCTCGGGATTCATTGAGAACTATTGGGTAAGGAGGCTATTTGTTGATCATGGAAGTGCAGTTAACATCATGACTCTACAATGCTATAAGGGCATTGGTGGACGAGTGATGATTCTAAAGTCATGCATGATTATATTGCTCGGCTTAGGTAGTCAGCTAGTGTAGCTGATAGGCTATTTATGCAGCTATAATCTAAGGCAGTGAACCTATCGATGCAGTCTAGCACTAATGGCAAGTATCAAGGTCGTATCCCTCGGGAAAGTGAAAGCCCAAAGTTACTACTTTGTTCTCTATTATATTAGCCTAAAATGAATGGTGAATAATTTCTGAATTTAATAATAACTACAAGCTGAGTTCTAAGTGCGATGCAAGAATGAATGGATAAATAAAACAACCAAGACAAGAAAGCAAACCCAAAGGGAATCTAAACTAGTTGGCAATCAAACAAAAGATAACAGATTGATAAGTCCAATTACGCTACCCGTGGACAAATTCTTGGCTGAATTCGGTTTCTCTCTCGAGATAACCGAATTCCTAAACTCAAGAACCTAAAGTTGGAATCTCTTCCTAACGATTGATCCTTAAATTAGCATTAAGCTTTAATCCGCCTCTATTAAGCTTTGTTAATTCTTAATCTGGCTAGTCAATTATCCTTATCTCTAAGTGATTGTTAACCAGTTCTTGCTATTCAAAATTCCAATTGCCAAATGAACTTCTCAATCACACAAAGCAATCTAAACACCATAATTCATAATGTCTCATGAATAATGTATTATCTTATTAATACTGAAAGCAAGAAGGATACAAAACTAAACTCAACAATCCAACAATTTAATATTAAGCCAACATAGTAAAGAAATCCCAATGGATTTAATCGATCTAGCTAAACATATTCATGTTTAAAACAACTAGGAAATCAATTATAATGAAAGAATAACAAAAATGAAACATATACACCCTTTTCTCTCGAATTGGATGAACAGCTCCAAATCTGAATCAGCACTACGATTGGTATTCCCAATTGCCTCTCGATTTGCTCCAATACTATTTTGCACTCAGAACTTTGCGATTTTGGTATTCTCCCTCTCTGCAACTTTCTCCCGAACTCAGTACTCTACAAGAATCGAACTAGTCACCAAATCTCCCTCTCGCCCCTTGCTTTCCTAGCTCAAGAAATCATTTTCCTTATATAATTGTCCCACCACGGCTGTGGTCATGGCCGTGCTGGTCAGCACTGCCGGAGTCCAGTCCGTGCTGAACCATCAGATCTCGCAAGTTAGATTTTCTTCCTGACCGTGCCCCCGTCGGGGCTGACCACCACGGGTCGTGCTGGAGGTCGTGACAGCCTCGAAAACTGTGCCCAAAATGCCATATTTGAGGATCAAAGGCTAATGGTTGTTCACGGCCAGAGTCCAGGCCGTGCTGATCAGCACGACCTTGACCTAGGCCGTGCTCAATGTTTGACATGCGAGCCTGATGGGCTCAATCGTGTTAGCTACAATCTAAGGCAGTGTACCTATCGATGCAGTCTAGCACTAATGACGAGTATCAAGGTCGTATTCCTCGGGAAAGTGAAAGCCAAGAGTTACTCCTTTGTTCTTTGTTATATTAACCTAAAATGGATAATGAATAAATTCTAAACTAACTATTAACTACAAGCTAAGTTTTGAGGGAGATGCAGGAGTAATTGATAAATGAAATAATCAAGACAAGAAGACAAACCCAAAGGGAATCTAAACTAGTTGGCAACCGAACAAAAGATAAAGGATCGGTGAGTCTAATTATGCTACCCGTGGACGAATTCTTAACCGAATTCGGTTTCTCTCTCTCGATAACCGAATTCCTAAACTTAATAACCTAAAGTTGGAATCTCTTCCTAACGATTCATTCTTAAATTAGAATTAAGCTTTAATCCGCCTCTATTAAGCTTTGTTAATTCTTAATCCGGCTAGTTAATTATCCTTATCTCTAAGCGATTATTAACCAGTTCTTGTTATTCAAAATTCCAATTGCCAAACGGATTTCTCAATCTCATAAAGCAATCTAAACATCACAATTCACAATGTCTCATGAATAATGCATAATCTTATTAATACTGCAAACAAGAAGAATACAAAACCAACTCAAACAATCCAACAATATAATATCAAGCCAACATAGTAAAGAAATCCCAATGGATTAAATCAGTCTAGCTAAACATGTTCATGTTTAAAACAATCTAGGAAATCAATTACAATAAAAGAATAATGAAAATAAAACATGTACACCCTTTTCTCTCGAATTGGATGAACAACTCCAAATCTGGATCTACACTTTGATTAATCTCCCAAACTGCCTCTTGAATTGCTTCACTACTGTTTTGCACTCGGAACCTTACGATTCCGGGATTCTTACTCACTGCAACTCTCTCTTGCACTCAATACTGTACAAAAACCGAACCAGCCTCCAGGGCTCTATGTCACTCTTTTTCCCCTCCTCTTTTCCCGAAAGAACTCAAAATTCCCTATATAGTTGATTCAAGACCACGAGTCCAGGTGTGATGATTCAAAGCCGAGTCCAGTGTGATGATTCAAAGACGCCGAGTCCAGCGATCTTGAACTGTCTCTGTCTGACTCCTTCCAAGCCGATGCCCAAGCCGGTGCCGAGCCACCACAGGCCGTCTTTGGAGGCCGTGGTGGCTACTAAGTCGTCTTTGAAATGGCACAATTGGGGATAGCCTCTTGGTAATTCAGCACGGCCGGAGTCCTGGCCGTGCTCAACCATCGGGGTGCTAGTTCTCACCCAATTTGATGGATTTTGGTCCGTAATCACACGTATTTCCCTCGATTAGTGATGGTGTCCTTCGAAAATGACCTGAAACGAGAAAGGAAACAAAAGACAGGTGATTCTAGCATAAAACGGGATAATCATGCATAAAAATGTAAACAATCGAGCATGAAAACATGTGTAGTATGATGCTTATCAAATTACCCCACACTTAAGCTATTGCTTGTCCTCAAGCAATTAACAACTCACCCCATAAAACTGCAGTTAGCAATTCCTTTGAGTTTATGCCCCTAGTCCACAACAGAGAGTATTCAACACATCTCAAAGGATACTCAATCATAAATCAAATTACAAATCATTAACAAAGAATGGAAATAATATTAATGCATGAGTAACTTAAATGACAACTCAACACAAACATCATGAACCAATGCCTCACAGGGATCACTCAAGTCGCTCAAAGTGTATATTAGGTGAATAACAAATCCCTCAAAGCAAATGCACAAGACCCGCTCACCATAAGCTTGCTCATAAATCATATCTTCGCTACTGTGAATAAGTAAATACCAAAATCAAAGGGTCTTTACCAAGGTTGAAATAGGGCTAAGGTAAAGGTACGGAGATTTGGATAGAAGTGTAAAAGTGCTGGAATTCGTGCGATAAACAATAGTATATGCTCAAAGGATTAAATGCCTAAGATCACAAAAAGAATCATTCACTAAAGTCCCTACTTAATAGAATAACGCTCGCAAATGCTCTAAATCCAATAAAAAGATAAATAATTAAAGAGATTTGTTTATTATATATTCCTTTTTTTTTTAATAATGAACTAGCAGCTTATTAGCGACCGCTGCATACAACTCGAATAAACATAAAGAATAACAAATACAAATTGGATCAAAGGGAGCATTTAAAATATCAAAAAGATTTAGTGAATTTACCAACATAGCAACTAGCATTTTAATCCCACATAAAGTTGAATAAATCACAGAAAGAAATTCCAGCATAAGGGTAAAGGAAAGATAAATGTAAAGAATGGTATAATTGAAGTGTATAGGTGTAGATTATGAAGAAAAGGTTATAGGCTCAAAAACTGGCTAACTAATGGAAACATAAGGTGATAGGCTTTTGGTCAAATGTGGTGAATCCTAAATTGCCCAAATCATCTCATGGTATTCACAATATTCATGTAACTTCAACATGCATTACAAAGCAAGTTCTAGAAGCAAAGTTAAGTGCACACTCAAACAAGAAATATAAAGAGCATAAGTATAATGAATGCTCAACTGGCTCAAAATCTCACTTTTAGGTGTGGTATTAGGTGCAGTTGGTTCGCAACATCATTAATTGAATCATTACTGTAGAAACACATGCATATGATATTATCAACGTTCTAAGTTAAAATTCGACAATTCGAAAAAACAATTAAATAACACCGGTTTAACCCGGCAGGGTTGATGTGTAAAACACCATAAATTGTTTTCTAAGGACAATGAACAGCAAAGAAAAGTAACTACAATTCTATAAATCAAGTCATCAATCAGCTCAAAAATAGCATACTCAAGTGCATAAAAACACAGTGTCCTAACATCCCCTAAAAATACACAACACCTAGCCATGGCAATTTCAGATATATTAAAAATCCATAAGAGAGATTAAGGTTTACCCATAAGCACCCCACACTTGAAGAACACACTGTCCTCAGTGTAAAATGTTATGGATACCCCACATGGAATGCTCAAATAAGAGAACAAAGGTAATACAATCCAAGTGCATGACATGTATGAAAAATAAAGTAAATAAATGCAGAAAAATAAAAAGATCTAGGGGACTGCCCTATCATCCATCGAGGCTGATGTTGTGGAAATTCAGTGCCTCCTCGGTAGAATCTAAAAATAATAAAATAAAGAAATAAAATCGAAACTGAAAATATGAAAACTAAAACTAATAAAATGTTTCAAAACAAAAGGTTAAAATATTAAAGATTAAAGATAAAGTTTGGGGTGCCTCCCAAAAGCGCTTCTTTTTTATGTGATGAGTCTTCTTAGCTGGACTCATAGTGATAAGCAAACGTTGGGGATTGGCGACCATCCATCCTTCTTCCAAGCAAATGGCTTCAAATATCCGCTTAGAGGGATAATCGTCAACTTCCTCTTCCCGACAGTCAAGCAAGCTGCCAGTATGATGGGCAAAACTCGCTCCTCATATATTTGCACGTAGTCATGATGCTCTAGGGGCTCTTCCAATTTGAAAGCTAGAGTTTCAACAATTGGAAGGATCGACGGTTGGGCAATTTCTTCAGGAGTGTTGATGGTTTTCTTCAGTCCTTGGCTTGGTTCACTTGCTAGGAAAAACTCGAGCTCCTCTAAGACTTCTTCATTGGATAACTCGTGCTCATCTTCCATCATCGAAGGGACTTGTGGAAAATCTACCAACAATTCCTCTAACTGCAACTCAACATCATCAACTGTACATTCCAGTTGGTAGTCTTTCAGAGGGATTATGTTTGCCTCTTCCTTTTCTGGTTCCATCTCCATGTTCAAGAAATCGTCCTGCACAGAAGCATTATCGTCAAACATAGTAGATAAACCGAAAAAATTCTCACCTGAACGCAAAGTGATGGCGCTCAAATGCTCCTCAGATTCAGTAGCGTTTAATGGAGTTCCCCATTGTTCTGCCGCTAGTAACTGAAAGATCAAGCCTACTTGATGCTCTATGTTCTTAATTGAGGCTTGTTGACCTTTAAGTACCCTCTCTGTTTGTTGTAATCTTTCCTCAATACTTGTTATGAACCTCATCATCAGCTCCTCTGACACTAACTCTTCATCTTGAGTTGAAGGTGCAAGATTAGGCTACTTGATGTAGTTCTTTGAATTCCTAGTGGTTCTTGGCCATCTAAGCTCCATCCAAAGGGTGAATGAGTGCTCCACTCTTGATTGTAGGTGCTTCCATACGAGTCATTTGGGCAACTTCCCGTATAATTCACCTCTTCACAGTTATAAGAACAATGAGCAACATCACTATATAATGGACAATCATTACACACATGTAAACCACAACAAAATTCACAAAAGACTTGAGATGAAAGGATAGGAGAAGAGAGTTGATCGGTAGCCCTGCAAAACGATTCCACTCGAGCATCTAAAGATGCATGGGCATCCCAATTTTTAGCACTCTCTTAGTTCCTGATCCCATTTTCCAATGTGTCATACAAAGAGTTTGAATTTAGCATTGAACCTCCTTATCATTCACTATCTGAATCATAAACTTAAACTAAATAAATATGTACAAATAAAATAAAATAATTAAACAAATAAAAATAAAAATCATAAAATAATAAGAAATAGAAAAAAAGGCTAAATTAACAAATAGTAAATTTCACTCTAGTTTTCAAACATCCCCGGCAACGGTGCCAAAAACTTGATGGGCTCAATCGTGTTAGCTACAATCTAAGGCAGTGTACCTATCGATGCAGTCTAGCACTAATGGCGAGTATCAAGGTCGTATTCCTTGGGAAAGTGAAAGCCCAGAGTTACTCCTTCGTTCTTTGTTATATTAACCTAAAATGGATAATGAATAAATTCTAAACTAACTATTAACTACAAGCTAAGTTCTGAGGGAGATGCAGGAGTAATTGATAAATGAAATAATCAAGACAAGAAGACAAACCCAAAGGGAATCTAAACTAGTTGGCAACCGAACAAAAGATAAAGGATCGGTGAGTCTAATTATGCTACCCGTGGATGAATTCTTAACCGAATTCGGTTTCTCTCTCGAGATAACCGAATTCGGTTTCTCTCTCGAGATAACCGAATTCCTAAACCTAATAACCTAAAGTTGGAATCTCTTCCTAATGATTGATTCTTAAATTAGCATTAAGCTTTAATCCGCCTCTATGAAGCTTTGTTAATTCTTAATCCGGCTAGTTAATTATCCTTATCTCTAAGCGATTATTAACCAGTTCTTGTTATTCAAAATTCCAATTGCCAAACGGATTTCTCAATCTCATAAAGCAATCTAAACATCACAATTCACAACGTCTAATGAATAATGCATAATCTTATTAATACTGAAAACAAGAAGAATACAAAACCAACTCAAACAATCCAACAATATAATATCAAGCCAACATAGTAAAGAAATCCCAATGGATTAAATCAGTCTAGCTAAACATGTTCATGTTTAAAACAATCTACGAAATCAATTACAATGAAAGAATAATGAAAATAAAACATGTGCACCCTTTTCTCTCGAATTGGATGAACAGCTCCAAATCTGGATCTACACTTTGATTAATCTCCCAAACTGCCTCTTGAATTGCTTCACTACTGTTTTGCACTCGGAACCTTGCGATTCCGGGATTCTTACTCACTGCAACTCTCTCTTGCACTCAATACTGTACAGAAACCGAACCAGCCTCCAAGGCTCTATGTCACTATTTTTCCCCTCCTCTTTTCTCGAAATAACTCAAAATTGCCTATATAGTTGATTCAGCATGGCCGAAGTCCAGGCTGTGATGATTCAGCACGGTCGGAGTCCAGAAGGTGATGATTCAGCACGGCCGGAGTCCAAGCAGTGCTAAATCTATGGAGTCTGTTGTGCTGACTCCTTCCAAGCCGTGCCCAAGCCGGTGCTGAGCCACCATAGGCCGTGCTGGAGGCCGTGGTGGCTACGGAAGTCGTGTTGAAATGGCACAATTGGGGATAGCCTCTTGGTAATTCAGCACGGCCGGAGTCCAGGCCGTGCTCAACCCTCGGGGTGCTAGTTCTCACCCAATTTGATGGATTTTGGTCCGTAATCACACGTATTTCCCTCGATTAGTGATGGTGTCCTTCGAAAATGACCTAAAACGAGAAAGAAAACAAAAGACAGGTGATTCTAGCATAAAACGGGATAATCATGCATAAAAATGTAAACAATCGAGCATGAAAACATGTGTAGTATGATGCTTATCAGAGCCCTTGTCCAATTTTGATGAATTCCCATCCGTTTTAGCACATATTAATATATAATTGCTCAAACACTGATGATCGTCCTATAAATTCTCTTGAAATGTAAAAGAACACAAAACACGGGTGATCTTAGAATAAAAGCACAATAATTGCTAAGAAAATACACAATAATATGCAACAAATATGTGTAAAACTATGCACATCAAATCACCCCACATTTAAGCTATTGCTTGTCCTCAAGCGATTAACAACTCACCTCACAAAACTGCAGTAAGCAATTCCTTACAGTTTATGCCCCTAGTCCACAACAGATAGTATTCAACACATCTCAAAGGATACTCAATCATAAATCAAATTGCAAATCATTAACAGAGAATGGAAATAATATTAATGCATGAATAACTTAAATGACAACTCAATATAAACATCACAAACCAATGCCTCACAGGGATCACTCAAGTCACTCAAAGTATATATAAGGTGAAAAACAAATCCCTCAAAGCAAATGCACAAAAACCCGCTCACCAAGGTTGTGATGGGGCTAAGGTAAAGGTACAGAGATTTGGGAAAGAAGTGTGAAAATGCTGGAATTCGTGCGATAGACAATAATATATGTTCAAATGATTAAATGCCTAAAATACAAAAAGACTTATTTCACTAAAATCCCTACTTCGTAGAATAATGCTTGCAAATGCTCTAAATCCAATAAAGAGATTAATAATTAAAGAATTTTGTTTATCTTCTTCTTTTTTTCTTTTTTTTTTTAATACTAAACTAGTAGCTTATAAGCGAACCGCTGCATACAACTTGAATAAATGTAAAGAATAAAAAATACAGTTTGGATCGAAGGGAGTATCTAAAATATTAAAAAGACTTAGTGAATTTACCAACATAGCAACTGGCATTTTAATCCCACATAAGGCTGAGCAAATCACAAAAAGATATTCCAGCATAAGGGTAGGGGAAAGACAAATGTAAAGAACGGTATAATTGAAGTGTATAGGTGTAAATTATGAAGAAAAGGTTAAGGCTCAAAACTGGCTAACTAATGGAAACATAAAGGGGTAGGCTTTTGGCCAAATGCGGTGAATCCTAAATCGCCCAAATTATCCCATGGTATTCACAATATTCATGTAACTTCAACAAGCATTACAAAGCAAGTTCTAGAAGCAAAGTCAAGTACAATGTACACTCAAACAAGAAATATAAAGAGCATAAGTATAATGAATGCTCAACAGGCTCAAAATCTCACTTTTAGGTGTGGTATTAGGTGCAATTGGTTCGCAACATCATTAATTGAATCATACTTAAGAAACATATGCATATGACATTATCAACGTTCTAAGTTAAAATTTGACAATTCAAAAAACAATTAAATAACACCGGTTTAACCCGGCAGGGTTGATATGTAAAACACCATCAATTGTTTTCCAAGGACAATGAACAACAAAGAAAAGTAACTATAATTCGATAAATCAAGTCATCAATCAGCTCAAAAATAGCATACTCAAGTGCATAAAAACACAGTGTCCTAACATCCCCTAAAAATACACAATACCTAGCGATAACAATTTTAGATATATATAAAAACCATAGGAGAGAAAAAGATTATAAGGATTACCCACAATCACCCCGCACTTGAAGAACACACTGTCCTCAGTGTAAAATGTTATGGATACCCCGGATGGGATGCTCAACTGAGAGAAACAAAGGCAATACAATCCAAATGCATGACATGTACGAAAAATAAAGTAAATAAATGCAGAAAATAAAAAGATCTAGGGGACTGCCCTGATCATCCGCTGAGGCTGGTGTAGTGGAAATTCAGTGCGTCCTCGGTAGAAGCTAAAAATAATAAAATGAAATAAAAAAAAATTGAAACTGAAAATAAAAATTAAATAAAATATAAAAACTAAAACTAATAAAATATTTCAAAATGAAAGGTTAGAATATTAAAAATGAAAATTAAAATTTGGGATGCCTCCCAAAAGCGCTTCTTTTTTATGTGATGAGTCTTCTTAGCTTGACTCATGGTGAAAAGCAAACGGGTGTGATCGACGACCATCCATCCTTCTTCTAAGCAAATGGCTTTAAGTATCCGCTTAGAGGGATAATTATCAATTTCCTCCTCTCGACTATCAAGCAAGCTGCCAATATGATGGGTAAAACTCGCTCCTCATATAGTTGCACGTAGTCATGATGCTCTAGGGGCTCTTCCAATTTGAAAGCTGAAGTTTCACCAATTGGAAGGATCAACAATTCGACAATTTCTTTAGGAATGTCAATGGTTTTCTCCAGTCCTTGGCTTGGTTCACTTGCTAGAAGAAACTCGAGCTACTCCAAAACTTCTTCATTGGATAACTCGTGCTCATCTTCCATCATCGAAGGGACTTGTGGAAAATCCACCAAAAATTCCTCTAACTGCAACTCAGCATCATCAACTATACGATCCTGTTGGTAGTCTTTTAGAGGAATCATGTTTGCCTCTTCCTTTTCTAGTTCTATCTCCATGTTTAAGGAGCCGTCCTGCACATAAGCATCATCGTCAAACATAGTAGATAAACCAGAAAAATTCTCACCTGAACGCAAAGTGATGGCACTCAGATGTTCCTTGGATTCAGTAGTCTTTGATGGAGTTCCCACTTGTTCTACAGCTAGTAACTTGAAGATCAAACCTACTTGATGTTCTATGTTCTCGATCGAAGCTTTTTGACTTTCAAGTACCCTCTCTGTTTGTTGGAATCTATCCTCAAGATTTGTAAAGAACCTCATCATCAGCTCCTCTGAAACTAACTCTTCATCTTAAGTTGAAGGTGCAAGACTAGGCTGCTGATGTAGTTGCTGAAATCCTGGTGGTTCTTGGCCATCTAAGCTCCATCCAAAGAGTGAATGAGTGTTCCATTCTTGATTGTAGGTGCTTTTATACGAGTTATTTAGCCAGCTTCCCGTATAATTCACCTGTTCAAAGTTATAAGAACAATGAGCAAAATTACTGCACGATGGACAATCATTACTCAAATGTAACCACAACAGATTTCACAAAAATCTTGAGATGATAGGATAGGAGTGGAGAGTTGATCAGTAGCCCTGCAAAACGATTCCACTCGAGCTGCTAAGGCTACATGGGTGTCCCAATTTTTAGCACTCTCTTGGTTCCTGATCCCATTCTCCAACGCGTCTTATCATTCACTACCTGAATCATAAACTTAAACTAAATAAATATGTACAAATAAAATAAAATAAATAAATAAATAAAAATAATAAAAAAATGGCTAAAGTAACAAATAACAAATTTCACTCTAGTTTTTAAACATTCCCCAAAAATGGCGCCAAAAACTTGATAGGCTATTTGTGCAGCTACAATCGAAGGCAGTGAACCTATCGATGTAGTCTAGCACTAATGCCGAGTATCAAGGTCGTATCCCTTGGGAAAGTGAAAGCCCAGAGTTACTACTTTGTTCTCTGTTATATTAGCCTAAAATGAATGATGAATAATTTCTGAATTTAATAATAACTACAAGCTGAGTTCTAAGTGAGATGCAGGAATGAATGGATAAATGAAACAACCAAGACAAGAAAGCAAACCCAAAGGGAATCTAAACTAGTTAGCAATCAAACAAAAGATAACAGATTGATAAGTCTAATTACGCTACCCGTGGACAAATTCTTGGCTGAATTCGGTTTCTCTCTCGAGATAACCGAATTCCTAAACTCAAGAACCTAAAGTTGGAATCTCTTCCTAACAATTGATCCTTAAATTAGCATTAAGCTTTAATCCGCCTCTATTAAGCTTTGTTAATTATTAATCCAGCTAGTCAATTATCCTTATCTCTAAGTGATTGTTAACCAGTTCTTGCTATTCAAAATTCCAATTGCCAAATGAACTTCTCAATCACACAAAGAAATCTAAACACCACAATTCATAACGTCTCATGAATAATGTATTATCTTATTAATACTGAAAGAAAGAAAGATACAAAACTAAACTCAACACTCCAACAATTTAATACTAAGCCAACATAGTAAAGAAATCCCAATGGATTTAATCGATCTAGCTAAACATATTCATGTTTAAAACAACTAGGAAATCAATTATAATGAAAGAATAAAAAAAATGAAACATACACACCCTTTTTCTCTCGAATTGGATGAACAGCTCCAAATCCGAATCAGCACTATGATTGGTTTTCCCAATTGCCTCTCGATTTGCTCCAATACTATTTTGCGCTCGAAACCTTGCGATTTCGGGATTCTCCCTCTCTGCAACTCTCTCCCGAACTCAATACTCTGCAAGAACCGAACAAGCTGCCAAATCTCCCCCTCGCCCTTTACTTTCCTAGCTTAAGAAATCATTTTCCTTATATAATTATCCGAGCACAGCCGTGGTCATGGCCGTGCTAGTCAGCACGGCCGGAGTCCAGGTCATGCTGAACCTTCGAATCTCGCAAGTTAGGTTTTCTTCCTGTCCATGCCCCTGTCGGTGCTGACCACCACGAGTTGTGCTGGAGGCCGTGACAGCCTCGGAAACTGTGCCTAAAATGCCATATTTGAGGATCAAAGGCTAATGGTTGGTCACGGCTAGAGTCCAGGCCGTGCTCAATGTTTGACATGCGAGCCCTTGTCCAATTTTGATGAATTCCTGTCCGTTTTGGCACGTATTTATCTATAATTGCTCAAACACTGATGATAGTCCTATAAACTCTCCTGAAATGCAAAAGAACACAAAATACGGGTGATCTTGGAATAAAAGCACAATAATTGCTAAGAAAATACACAATAATATGCAAGCAAATATGTGTAAAACTATGCACATTAGTAGCCTTTGGGGCTAGCCGAGCTAAAGGTAGAGCTCAAGGAAGAGACCAAGAAAACAGACAGAATCAAGGGACCGACTAAAAAGTGGCAAACTTCATTTATGGTAATCGATATTCTATTTGCATACAATGTAATTTTTGGATGACCTATGCTGATGGATAGAAAGGTAACCATGAGTATCAACTATTTGAAATTGAAAACTCTAACTTCTAGAGGGGTCATTACTATGCTTAGTAATCAGAAGATGGTGAGAGAGTGCTATCTTACTGCACTGAAAGAGACATGCCAAGCACTCCCTATAGAAGCTTTGTTGCATCCAATAGTGAAAGGTCTGACAAAAGAAAAGCCAATGGGAGAGTTAAGGAAGTTATCTTTTAGGCGGGGATCTAAAGAAAGCAGTTCAGTTCGGCACTGAGTTTTTTGATCAAGTGATTCAAAGTATAAAACATGTGCTTATTTAGAAAAAACACATGTTTGCTAGCTCACCTTCTGAGATAGTCAGGGTCCATCCGAGTATAATCTCCTATCAATTAAATGTCAATCCAAGCTTTAAGCCGATTAAGCATAAAAAGAAAGCCTTTGCTCCTGAGTGGCAGATTGCCATAGCTGAAGAAGTCAGCAAGCTGCTGAAAGCTAGGTTCATCAGGCAGGTAATGTATCCAAATTGGGTAGCGAATGTGGTATTGGTTAAGAAACCAAATGGAAGGTGGAGGATGTGTGTAGATTTTACAGATATGAATAAGGCTTGTCCGAAAGAAAGTATCCTCTCCCTAATATTGATTAGTTACTGGATTAAACCAATGGTTATAAGGTCTATAGCTTTGTTGATGTTGCTCAACGTTGTCATCAGATCAAGATGTTTAATTTTGATAAAAAGAAGACTTCTTTTGTCAGGGATATAGGTACCTTTTGTTACACAATAATGCATTTTTGTCTAAAGAACACTGGAGCAATATATCCAAAGATTGGTAAACACTATATTCAAAGATCAGATCAACAAAAATATGGAAATATATATGGATGATATGATCATCAAGTTGGCTAGGGGCGAGGATCATGCTAGGGATCTGGAGGAAGCATTCAACATCCTAAAGAAGTACCTGCTCAAGTTAAACCTTGACAAGTATGCTTTTTGGTGTTAAAGCTGGGAAGTTTCTAAGATTTATGATCTCGCAAAATGGGATAGAGGCTAACCCTGAGAAAATCAAGGCAATCATAAAGATGAGACCTAAGTAGCATTAATAAGGTGTAAAATTTAAATGGCCGAATAATAGCTCTTGGTCAGTTCATCCCTTACTCGGATAGAAGATGCTTACCGTTCTTTAAGACTTTGAAGAGCGTTAAAAATTATGAATGGATAGAGGAATATTAGAAGGCTTTCAAAGAGACAAAGATGTTCCTAAGCTCGACACCCTTACTCATTAGACCTTTAAGTGGAGAAAATCTGTATTTGTATTTGGTGACGACTAAGGAAACCATCGCCTCCATCCTTATCAAAGAGGATGATGGCAAACAGAAGCCTATTTATTATACGAGTAAGGTGTTGAAAAGGGCGGAGACTCGGTACCCCATGATAGAGAAGTTAGACTTGGATATCATCACCCTATTACCAAGCTTAGATAGTATCTTCAATGCACATAGTAATAATCAGAACGAATCAGCCATTAAGAAAGGTTTTACAAAGGCCATAAGCATTTGGGAGAATTGTCCATTGGTTGGTCCAGGTGGGAGTTTTTTATATTCGGTGTGAACCTAGAAAGGCTATGAAAGCACATATATTAGCTGACTTCGTGATAGAGATGAGCATGCCTAAAATTGTAGAGAAAGTTGATGAAGCTCATATTAAATGGATATTGCATGTTGACGGAGCATCTAATGTTGATGGAGCAGGAGCAGGTATGCTCCTTGAGAGACCAAATAACGTTCAGCTCAAAAGCTCGGTAAAAATAAAGTTTAAAGCTTCTAATTATGTTGTCGAGTATGAAGCTTTACTTGCAGGCTTAAATATGGCAGTAACAGTGGAAGCCAAGCATCTGAGCATCATTAGTGATATATAGTTAGTGGTTAATCAGATAATGGGGGTTTTTAAAGTTAAAGACACTGATCTCGCCAAGTATGTAAGTCAGCTAGGAGTTATGTTGTAGAAAATTGAGGATGCTGGGGGCCAATGAAGTATTATCCAAATAAAAAAAGCATACTATTTAGGTAAGCTCACCTCACAAGGTGAGTTGAGCAATAATGTCCCATTTTACATATTTGAAGAGCCTAACATAGTAAAAGAGGAGGTATTAATCATTGAAGAGTATAACCCATAGATGAAAGAGATCATCCAATACCTTGTAGAAGGAAAGTTACTAGAGAACAAGAGTTCTACGACTAAAATAGTAAAGACCTTGGCCATGTAATTAGGATGAGAAGACCTTCAACATCTATATAAGGAACTATAATATATTTTTTTTAACAGGTACATGCTACTTTACACCCTCATTATACTATAAGCCACCCTTTTATAAATTACTGACTAAATTATCGGAGTTAGTAGCCGGACAACCTTGTCCGGTGCTTTCTAACCATTTTGCAGGTACTACGAAGATCAGGTCAGCCTTTGGAGATCTTATTATTAATTCATCTTATTGGTTGAGTTATCAGTACTCTTTACCCATGTCGAGATTAAGGCTAAATTTTTATTATCCTTTTCCTCAATATTAGCATAAAATTGCTTAATCAATTCAGGATAATAGTAATTTGGGATGTTCAAAACACCTTCCCATCTAATGCTCCAAAATGCCTCACTCAAATTAAAGAGGGTCTCAATTTGGGAATTAATACCCTTTTCAACAATCATGTTATTACCCACCCTAGCATTATACCATGTCTTATTTGCTCTAGTAATAAAGCTTTTAACATCATTAGGAATATCCAAATTCCTACTAGAGCTAAGATTGATTGCTACTTAGTCATTTGATCTTCTTCCTTTATTAGCTTGCTTAGTCATGCTTCTAGCAATTCAATTAAATTCAACCGTAATTGAACTTAAATTCACAATGCTTAATAACAAATTCACCACAAAGCACCAAATCCAACTCAAAACACTAAGATTGATTACTCAATTAAGGTCTAAACACTTTACAATACTCTTAAAACCCCACAAATTAGTCACTCAAATTGTTGAAGTGAAAACCTACTTGAGTTTTGAGTTGGATTTGGTTTGGGTATTTTTAATTGAAAGAATATGTACAAAAGTGAGAGAAGATGAAAAAAATATGTTTAAAATGCCCATATAGAGCCTATTTTCAACATGAACCAGCCTCGGGTCACCAATTGAGCCCTAAACATTTCGACTGATCCATCTGGACGAGTCTTAATCTTGTACACCAACTTAAATGAAATAGGCTTTACATCTTTGGCTTTAGAACTAAGTCCCAAGTTTGGTTTTTAGTGAGAGCTTTAATCTACTCTACCATACCTCTTCTCCAATCAACCTTTTTTATGCTTCTCCATAAGATGTTGGCTCTCTTTCTTCTTCTACTAGTGCAATATTGACATATTCAGGGTTTTGCTTTTTTAGTCTGGTTGATCTTCTTAATGGTGGTGGTGATGCCTTTACTACTTGTTGGTCTTCCGGAATCTCTGTTGTTGGTTTATTCTCTAGCTCAGTTCTCTAATAAACACCTATTTGGGATGATCTTTCTTGAGGTTGACGCTATGTTAGAGTTTCTAAACTTTGTTAGACTTCTTTTGACATCTCATTTTCTTACAATTGTTTTACTTCTTTAGAATGACGAAGTGCAACATATTCAAGTGTCCACCATGATGATGTCTCATCAAACACAACATTTTATGAGACATGACATTTTCCAGTTGTAGGATCACAACATCGCCAAGCTTTTCTTTTTTCATCATAGCTCACAGTAATACACCTATTTTCCTTTTTGTCAAACTTGCTACGTAGATGATCAGGAACAAATACATAGCAAAACAACTAAATACTTTGAAATGGCTCACGATGGGTTTCAATTTCCAATTTCTCGAATGGAGACATAAATCCCATCTTTGGTTGTGGAAGTCTATTGATTATATGAGCTGTTATTCTCATGCATTCGGCCCAAAATATACCAGGAACATTTTTAGCATGCAACATACTCGGCATGTTTCTGCAAGATGCTTATTCTTCCTTTCTACTACACCATTTTATTGCGGTGTATTCAACAAGTCAATTGTCATTGAATCTTGCAATGAAAGAGAAAATTAAAGAATTCATCGGACATGTATTCTCCCCCTATTATCAGTACAAAGGCACTGGATCTTCCTTCCAACTTCACTTTCAACCATTAGCTTTAATTCTTTGAACTTTGCTAGAGCTTCAGATATTTTTCATAAAATACATCCAAACATACCTTGAGTAGTAATCAATGATTGTCACTATATAGTGCATACCATTAACTAAGGATTGCTTCACCTTCTTAAATACATTCGAGTGAATTAACTCTATTGGTTGTTTAGCTCTAAATGATGATTCCTCATATGGTAGTTGATGTGCCTTTCCATATTGACATCCTGGACAGATCGTGTCAATACAGACATTAAGATAAGGTAGTCCTCTTAATGAAGACTTGCTCATCATTATTTTTAGGTAGTTGACATGTCTGAACCATGCATGCCATAAATAAGTAGTTCCATTGTTCCTTTTCTTGTCAATATAAGCCTGCTCTGCTAGCATGACATACATAGAATCCACCTTTTGTCCCTAAATTATTGGCGTATCAATTATTTTGACGTGTTGACCAACCTTAACATCATTTGGGCCAAATACAAATAAACTTACCAAAATTTGTAAGTTGTGAGACTGATAAAAGATTCTTCATGCCTAATACTTGATAGAGATCTTCCAATTAAACTTGCTTTTGATTGAGACAAGAATCGATCATTGTGTCACCAATATGAGTGATTGGTATTCGTGAGTTATTTGCAATCACCATAAATTGTTTGCCTTTGTACTATGAAACCTTGCAGAACTTGTATTTATCTCTTGTCATATGACTAGAACTTTCCAAATTAAAGATTTAGTCCTTCTAATAGTCAATTCTATAAGAATTTAAGCACTAGAGACTGCTCCTCTTTTTCCTCCATTGTGGTTGATAAGGCTGGGTACTTCTATACTTTTTAAATCAAAACACTCTCCCACTTGCATTGTTTCAAGAGTCACAAACAATGCTTCAGCATCCCACTCAAGTTCAGCTTGGTAACGATTGCTCATTATTGCTGCATTACTTTCAACAGATTTCTTCTTAGACCAACAATCCCTAGCGTAGTGTCCCTTTTTGCCATAATTGAAACACTCACCACTTTGACATCTAAAACTTTTAGACTATCGATTGTCTTGGTGTTGCTTCTGTTGAGCTCCCTCTGATTGAAAGTTTCCTCGTGTCTTCCCTCTATTTTGACCACGAGGTTGGTTCTTTCTCTTATCGGTGAAGAGCGCCACTTCATCGGTATTCAAGGACATTCCCGCCATTTGTTTTGCTGGAATTTCTTGACTTGCCAACATACTTTCCAATTCTTCAGTTGAAGGTTGTGCGAACCAACCTTGAACTGCAATAATAAATACCTTGTACTCAAGTTGAAGGCCATGTATGATGATTCGCCTCATTCTTTCATTGACTATTTTCGATGCCTCATCCAACTCAACAATTTCTCTACATAAGGACTTCACCTTGGTAAAATACTGACTAATGGTCATATCCCATTAGACATTAGTTTATTTCTAACAATTAAAGTCTTGTGTCATTATTCTTTGTAAACCGTAAAGTAAGATAATCCCAAAGCCTGTTAGGGTGTCACAACTTCTCTTATGTGCTCTATCATTTCTTCTTCAATGGTGGTTTTAATGGCGAACATGGCTTTTCCAGCTCTAATTTCCCATTTCGAAGATTACCGACATCTTCTTCTGGTGGTAGTATAGTCTTGATCCCAGCAATAACCTTCTAGAGGTCTTGACCCTGAAAGTATGACTCCATGCAAGTCTTCCACATGCTATAATTAGTATTATTTCATTTTTTAATAACACCAGTATTGCTTAATTTTGCAATTGTGATATGATTTCAGTGGCCTCGCAATTAACCAAGTAAGGGTGGTTCCAAACCGATTAGCCTCATAGATTTAAACTGCGTACAAGCAAAATCTCCCACGTATAGTTGCTTTGTACATAAATGTCAAAAACAAAATAAGACCCTCATTTGAAGAGCTCTACTACCACTTATTGAGTGTGAAGAGACGATAATAATAATAATAATAATAATAATAATAATAATAATAATAATAATAATAGTAGAAATAATAATAATAATAATAGTAGAAATAATAATAATAACTAGCACATGGATAATGGGATAATTTAACAATGAAAAAATATATATATTTCTTACTAAAAATAAACTTCACTATTACAACTTACACATTATAACTCATCACTCACTAATTTTATTCACTCTATTACACTCTTAAATTGCTTACTAACTTGATACACTAATCTCCAAAACCAAGACCTTATACTAGTACTTTGTTGCCCCAATTTCTTCACGGGCACGAGAGTACTGGCCAAGAAAAATGATTGGCCAATACTCATGTGTGTTCACCAAGCATGAGTAACTTCCAAGAAGAATACAAAATGGCCATGGGCTAAGTGATATGGGCTAATTAGTAATGATTTCAATAGCTTGAGGAGTGGATTTAGGCAAGGAACTAGTTGAACTACTACAAATATTGTATTTGAATCTCTCTTCCCTACACTTTTATATTTGTTATATTTATGCTTGCTATATATTGTGATTTATTCTTGCATTTTATATTGAGAATTTTTCAATTGCATTGATTAATTGCTCGCTACTATTAGTTTTGATACTTAAGTCTTTCAAAGAAAAACTTTTAAGTAGAATTTATTTTTGTAAACAACCAATTCACCCCTCTCCCCCTCCTTTGGTTGCCATAAAGTATTTTAATTGGTATTAGAGTCAATGCTCTTCATAAAGATTTAATCATCTAAGAGTTAATCCATGGCAACCTCAAATAGGTTTATTTTAAAAGAAGAGTTTTCACTAAACAACCCTCCATTTTTATAGTAGCATTTTCAGTTTTGGAAATAAAATATGGATGATTTTCTCACGAGTGTTGATATTGATTTATGGAATATTGTAGAAGGTGGTATTTGGGTTAGCGAACCCAAAAATCAATGGCATGGTCATGATGAGCAACAATTTACGATAAACATCAAAGCCATGAGAATTTTAAGAAATTCTTTAAATGAAATTGCTTATGAAAAAATTAAATCATATGCTAGTGCTAAGCATATTTAGGATTGTCTTAATTTTACTTACAACACTAATACTATATGTGAAGAGAATGAACTTCTAAAGAAAATAAAGTGATGAGAAGAAAAAAATAAAAAGAACTCTTAAGATTGCTCTATGGATGATCGCGCATGCTTAATTTCCTTTGAAGAGGATGAGGAAACACTGCCAAGAAGAGAAAGAAGTTTAAAATATTCAACTTTAGCATTTTCAATCTATGATGATATAAGCAAGTATTCTATAAAACAAGATGATAAGGTAACATCAAGTCCTTACAAATTTAATATTAATGATGATGATGATGATCCCTTTTATAATGAGTTGTTAAATATATTAGAATCTACACAAGATGCTCTTGAGAAGATAATGAAGGAAAATAAAAATTTCAAAATTAAAATTAGAGATTTAGAAAAAAAAATGAAACTTTTAAAAAAGAAAATTCATCTTTGATTTCAAGACAAATTACTTTAGAAGAGAAAAACTAAAGAGCTTTCGAAGAAATCACTTGATTTTAAGAATATCTTAAAAAGCAATGAAAATTTTAAGAATGAGAATAGGCCTTTCAAAAAAGAAAATGAATAATTGAAAGATATAATCCTTTCTCTAACTTTCACCCAAGATGTTTGAGAAAGGAAAAATGATGAGCTTTTGATAAAGTCCCAAAATGTTGATAAGATTTTGAAAGTATATGAAAATTTGAAAAAGGAAAATGAAGTTCTTAAAAATGAGATTATTGACTTAAGATCATCACTTTCAAAATTTACTAATGGAAAGAAACTCTTGATGCTTTGCTAGGTTCTAAAAGATCATCTTGCATAAAACAAGGATTAGGCTACAATGTTGTATCACCTAGCACACACAAGACCAAGTTTGTGAAAGCATTTTATTTCTCAAATGATCAAGCATTAATTAACACACAAGTGAATGTTACTAAAGTGTCTCATCCTAAACATGATCATTCTAAGAATTCTCACAATTATGCATATAAACACAAATCTTTTGTGAATATAAGCATGCCATTGCATATAAATTTCATGGACATTATTACTCTTGTAATACATATAGACATAAGACATCCAATTGTAAAATTAGAAGACATGTCTATTCATCACATGCTAGACCACTTATTAGATATTTCTCTTATTCTAATATAAATGATCATTTTTGCTTATAATTGTGATTTCAAGAGGAACCAATCCAAAACCAAGATGGTTTGGGTTGCTAAGACTAACAATCAAGGACCCGAAGAAAGATGAGTACCTAGAAAACTATTTTCTTCTTATTGGATGCAAGGTACAAAAAGAAAAAGACTTGGTGGAAGTGAATAAATTGGCAATAACCAAAGACTAAACAATTTCATTGGCATTAAACTCAAAAATATTGGAATAGAAATGGTGAGCAATGGAAATTCAAAAGAGTAGGAAGACCATCTCCATTTGGAGATTGAAGATAGAAGAGGTCATGAGGAGATTGCTGTCAACAAAGACCTAAAATGAGAGAGAAAAATGAAGAACATATAAAGTCTCTGAAAATGGATTAGCAAAGTAAAACTCCTCATTCAATATGTACATCAACAACATAAAATCAAGAAAGTTAAGGCAAAAATTGTACTCCTAAACCTTAGTCTTGATTTTATATGTTTGATGTATTTGTAAGAAATTATTTATTGAATATGCATGTGTTAAATATGTTTATTGTGCATACATGTTATATATTGATGTGTAAACCTTAAGGTTTTGCGTAATTTGATGTGTAATAACTATTTGGATTATGCACTTAATCCTTTGATTTAATTCATGATATATTTATTCAACAATTAGTACCATCATGGACAATTTCCTTATTATCTTGTGGATGTTAACCCTCAACAACCCAATAAGTTAAAAGGTGCCAAACTTATGCTTTCTTGTAGAAATACTTCAAGGAAGATGTTCTTGCGGTCATGCTTAAGAAAAAGGGAGGACATGAGCCAAGTTTGAGAAAGCATGAGTGCAAATTAAGGATATTCTTACATCATTATTAAATGTTGATAATATTCTCCCTAAATGTTGATAATTTTAGAGTTGGAAAGCAAAAATGAAGTATATCTATGTCTTGAATTTTTTGATTAAAATAATTTGAATTTCTAATTTCATGCTCCCAAGGATTTCAAAATGTCCTTTATCCTTAAATTGATGAAAAGTCAATTTTACTCTTGAGATGAATACATCTTATTCTTGATTAAGTTAACCTCTTGCTCCTTAAAAGGTAGCTATTTATGCCTATATTTTTCATAGACAATATAAATGAAGTACAAAGTGATCTCAAAGAGGAAACACTCAAGAACTCTTGATGAATATAAAGAGAGAAGAATACCAAAAACCATGATCAAAGTTAAAAAATTAAGTATTTAAACTTTCCAATATGCTCAACGAGATTCAATTGATCTTAGTATTAAAAGATTGTGCTAGTGGAAGTTAAGTTGTAGTGATATTCTTAAATGGTATATAATCTTCACTCTTCAATGAACCTAATGAGTCGTGAGTAAATCTTTATATTGAATACACTTAAATCCTTAAATTTTTATTTGCTTAATTGTCTATGTTTATTTAATAGCAACCATTAACTTCTCATCCTTTTTCCTATTAAGAACAAGTGGTCTTACTCTTGTACTTATTAATCATGAAAAAGATTATTGGTTTAAGGGGGAGCTTAATCTTTATGAGTATCATGCATAAGGAGAGATATAAATGAATTAATGCTACACTTGTAGAAATGTAATTGTTTTTGTTCTGTAGGAAATCATTTAAGCTTTTAAACTTCTCTCCAATATTCAAATGTCAATTGATCAAGCTACAAAGATTGAAACTAAGTTGGAGCTAAATTATCTATTCTAGAAATCTTACCATAAAAGAAAGAGAATCGTGCATCAAATTTCTATCATATTAAGGAGAGTATAATCAAACCTCACTTACTTATTTGTTTTAGATATGTGTTAGATCTTCTAGATCAAGTGTTTGAATATACACTCTCATTCCCTAAGGTTCCAAATAATCATATATTATAGGGAGATATATTTTTAGTTATGCAAATATTACTTTTTTAAGGAGGAGTAAACACATCATGAAGATCCTGAAGTTGCAAAAGAAATGAGAAATATACATGTATCTTTTGATTTCATGCATTTATTTAATTTTTTTGCATTAAAAATATATAAAATTTATGATAATGACCTTTTTTGAATGATTCCAAAAAAGGGGGAGAATAATTTTGATTATTGCATCAATGTTTTGTCATTATAAAAAAGGGGTGGTGTGACCCTGAGATTTCACGTGTGCTTTTAATGATGCAAAATATTATTACTATTAACAATCTTGTTTAGTATTGTTGTTCATAGTAGGTAATTTTTAATTATCATTGATGCATATAAATGAAGATGAAGGCATAAGTGTGAAGATGGATTCAAGAGTTAAGGACTTGAATACTTGAGTTAATATGAACATCAAGATAAAATCATGAGGTAATAAATGTAGGAAGAGTGATAGAACATATAAGGGCAAGGTAAAGAGCATGTGGAGTCAAGAAACTCATGTGAACAAGCATGATATCTATGGAATAATATCAGTGTGCTAAAGTTTGAAGAATAAACTATACTACTTGAAAAGTCTATGATGGAAAACCAGACATGGAAAATAGCTACATTAATCTAGTTTCAAGAACAAAGATAGGAATAATTTTTGGAGCTATAAACATATAGTTTTGAATTTTCGAGTGAAATATGCTCAATCATCAGGTTGCCTTATAGCAAATGAGGTCACTTAGACTTAGTGGCATTATTGCTATAAGAGGATTTTTAGTATGCCCTTCTCCAAATTTATGGTCCTAAAAGTCTAGTTTCATATCAATATGATGTGTATTGAAGACGTAATAGCCAAAATATTGAGGTATGTCCAAATTATCATATGCCGAGATGAGCAATAAAATATTTTAATTTTTTAGAGTATGAAGATGGCTGATTTTAGAGTTTCTCAAAAATAAATAGTTGTGGCGGATTGACAAAAGTTTCTAACAAAAAGATGGTTTACCATTTGGAGTTGTATAACTTAAGATTTCGAGTTTTTAAATAGTCACGCCCGTGACACAAAATTCACACGTGTGACTAAAAAGTAGAAAATTGGCAGAAGCATTCAGGCTTGCATTCAAAGCCATAAAAATGGCTCTTCATGCCCGCGAACAATTATTCACGGCCATGAACACTCAGGAAACCAATTTTTAGAGCTGTTGGAGTAAAGAAATTACAGCTGTTGCATCCTTCACGCCCGTGACACCCTTTGAACAACTATAACTTTATCCTTTAAAGGGGATAATAGCTAGCTCCTGCTTGGAGCTAAAAATACTCACTTGGGACATAAAATTGAAGGTTCTTAAGCTCTTAAAAGATCACTTCATACATCTTTGAGCATAGAGTTCATCATCAAACCCTCTTGTTCTTCATTTGTAAGGTTAAAATACTTTTGTGTGAGGGTTGTAAGTCCACTCTACCTTTTACTATTGAGCTATATTTATATGAGTGAACTTGGCTTCTTACTTCTCAAAATCATTCTCTATTGTAATGGTTTGAGTGTGAGCCATAAAATACTTAGAAAGGTTTGAGTGTTAGCTATAGCAAAATACTTGAATTTCAAGGTTTGAGTGTTAGCTATAGAGAAACACTTGGGTTTGAGTATGAGCCATAAAACACTTGAAAAGGTTTAGGTGTGTACCTTGAAAACACTTGAATTTGAAGGTTTAAATGTTAGTCATAGAAAACCACTCGTATTTAAGTGTTAGCCATCAAAACACTTGTAAGAAGTTTGAGTGTGAGCTTGAAAATACTAGGGTTTGATCTTGCACCCGTAAAAAAGGATCATTGATAGTGGAAATCTCAAGTGAAGCTTGAGAACTGGATGTAGGCAAGGAGTTGGTGGAACCGCTATAAATCTTGTGTTTGAATCTCTCTTTCCTACACTCTTATATTTCTTATATTTATGCTTGCCATATGCTGTAATTTATTCATGCATTTTATATTGAGAATTTCTCAATTACTTTAATTGCTTCCGCTAATATTGATTTTGATATTCAAGTCTTTCAAAATAAAAGTTTAATTCACCCTCCAACTCTTGGCTGCCATAAGGTATTTCACCATCCCTTGGAATTTCTTCCTGAGCTCAATGTTCAACTCTCTTTATGCCATCTTTATAAATTTTGTCTCAGGCAAGAAGATTTTGCATTTATTTCTCATCTTTTTGAACGTAGCAATGATGAGATTGGTAGTTTCTCCTACACTTTAGGTTATCTTGGATAATGCACACCTCAGGTATAACTCTAAAGAACTGAGTATGGAATTGCCTCTCCATTTCCTGCTAAGTTAGGATATAATTCCTAGGAAGGATAGTATACCATGTAAATGCAACACCGATCAAGGAGTTAGAAGACAACCTTGACTTAAAATTTGCAAAATTCTCATAATTAGCTAGTTCACCACATTTTATAGTAAACCTAGCGATATGTTTAAGAGTTGAGTGACCATTTTCTCTTGAAAATATTGCAAAATCTAGAATCATGTATCCTCTGGGATATGGGTTGTCTCTATCAATGATATTAGGATAGGGCCTGTAAAATTGCAGTCTCCCTACTAGTCTTAAACCTGGTCCATAAAGCTCCTGAACCACATCTCTTACAGCTTCCATATCCATTATCTGAGGTGGTTGGGGTTGAACAAGAGGTCTTAGCTGGTACCCTTGATGCCCTCTATTGTTTGTTATTCTTGGAGGCATGCTCCTAGTGTAGGATTTTGTATCCCTTCCTTATCATACATCATTGGTTAATCAACAGGATTAGTAACAGCATAAATTTGGTGTGGTAACATGGGTCTACCCATATGAGGGCAGCCAGTGGGGATAACTCCTCTTAGTAAGCCCACATCCCTCTTGTGAGGAGGAACATATATCTCATCTAGGACTAGTAGTGCTTGGGGCCTTAGAGCTTCATTCTCTTCCTATGAACTTGTGGAAGATTGCCCTTTTGTTCTCCATTTGCATTCTATTCCATAGTTTGTGATAAAACATATTGGCCTCTTGGCCTAGGATTTAGTTGAGGTAGATTTGAAGTAACTCTCTCAGCAATGTTAGCCATAATAGTGCTAAATTACTGCATTAAAACATTGGCTACTTTCCTATGGCTCTTCATGAGATTATTGTGAGCCTCTTCCATATACTTACTAGCAGCTTTCACTTGCATATTGAAAGCATCAATCATAGGATTAGTATCAAAAATCTGAACTAAAGGTAAAACATCTTTCTGCCGCCAACAATAACATTTCCTGTTGGAGATATTAGCACCTCATGTGGCTGCACATCTTGAGGTACCATATTCCTTTCAATTTATTCTATAATCAGAGGATCAAAACCTGCTTGTCCTGCTTCATCAGCAGTGATTCTGGCATCTTTTCAGACTCCATAACATCTTTTTCAGTAATAGTTCTAGTTTTGAGTGCCATAAGAATTGGTCCTACTAGCGTGCTAAGAATATGGTTGGAGAAAAATTGAAATGTCAAGCATACCACGTGTGTAGGTACACGAACCATTGTAATTAATGCACCTTAAGTTAACTTTCTATCAGACTTAGTAAATTCCTAAACTCCCTTGGCAGTTTGCTTAGATTCTCAAAGACCACACAAGAATTAATTCTAAAATAACAGTAGGTAACTACAAATAAATAAGCTAGAGAAATCAAAAGTAATTTGCTAGAAATTTGCATTAAATTAATATTTGAAATAAATATAAAGAAATGATTGAAAAAAATAGATTCCTGAAAACTAAAAGTACTTATAGAGAATTAATGCTTGAATATTTGAGTTTTGTAGTGTCATTGTTGATTATTGGTATTCTCCCTTTCCGCTATTGCTACTGCTTTTTATAGAGAGCCTCAAGTTCCACCTATCTTGGGGATCTACTTCGTCATTCGTGCCTGTAGAGCCCCCATTATCTCATTTTACTTGGGAAGTTATGGTATAAAATAGAGAAAGTGGAGATAACTGCTACACAACTTCTTTCACCATTTTCTTCACGTGTGCTAATTTCTTTAACTCTTTGCTTGTAATTATGAACTAACTTAATTAATTATTAATTAATTAGATAAATTAATATTTATGGGCTTACGGCTTTGGTTTTTGTTTTATTTCTTTGGGCTCAAAAATTATTTAGAGGTCCAACACAAATAAAGTTTAACTTTTAAAAAATTAATTTGTAAAAGCAAAAGCACGACCCCTCCCAGTTCCAAATTCTCTAGCGCTGCTGCAACCAGCCTTTATACCCGTCGAAGAGATGGATCGATAGTTATTGTATAAGGTCCATCCAATGCGGTTTGATCTTACATTCAAGTATTCGTGGAAGGTAGAACTTCGTCCTTTTCCAACTCTGACTTCTTCTCTCTCTAAAGATAGGGTGTCCTAACCATCCAACCGCTATTCCATCCCCGTTATGCATTAAGCCCTACCGTAATTCTTAGTGGATAGCCCCAATTTAGGTTTTTCATGTTTATGGTAATATGGCGAGAGAGAAAATATACATGTGTAACTAAAAATTACCCACTCATCATATAATTTTTTTTAAGTGTTTTTATTTTATTAGAGCATTATTCCAATTAGAATTGTTGATTCAGAATATCACCTTCACCATACAATTTCTTTTTCAGAGGACATTTTGTAAATTTATCATTTTGGGATAATCATATAAATTATTTTTATATTTTGTATTCAGTCTATTTTTGGTCACAGGATTTTAATATTTTTTATTCTAATATTTAAATTTAAATTTAATTATAATTTTGTCTCCTTACTAATAAAGAATTGATACCTCACACTTATCTTTCTATATTTTTATCATTAACATTTGAATCTTTAATTTATAAAAGTGAATAAATTAAAATACAATTAATATTCAATAACTGAAACAGAATATGTTGAAATTTTATCATTAAAACAAACTAAATACAAATTTCATAATTATTTATATCATTCTCCCTTATAAGTTCACTTTGTTTGGAGGTTTGTGAATCAAGTAGATTATATATTAGCAATGCAAGGCAAACTTGAGTATACAAATGCTTGATTTAGTATATTCATGAGATTTTGAGCTAGTTATATACAATATATATATATATATATTTATAATAATAAGATAGAAAAGATATTTATTTTTAAAAAGTATATTATGTATTACTAATAAAAAAATAAATTTAAATAATTTTTCATTTCTATATTTAAATAAATGATAATATCTTTAAAAGCAATTATTGGAAATTCTTTTTAGTCTACAGTAAGGTATTTCTGTTTATTCTTTGAATTTTATTACTCTTTATACTTTTTTCTCTTTAATTTTAATATTAACAATTTTTTTATTTTTATTTATTCTGATTTATATAATAAAAATAAGTAAAGAATTTAAAAATCTTAATATTCCAAAATATTCGAGCTTTACCCGAATTCAATTGATTTTTTGGCTTATTCAAACTTATTTAAAATATTTCGGACTCGACAATAACATGTTCAGATTGGCGTGGCGTTTTCAATCCTATTTATTATCAATAAAAGTTTTATCTGGATTCAAAAAATAGATAATTAATCTTATTAGCACTTTATATGAGAAAAAAGTATAAAAATTGATAACTGGTGAAAGGATGGTCAACTATCAACGATAATTTCTTAGTTGACTCGAGCTCCTATATTCTTGTAAAATATCAGTAGAGTACCAAATGGTGTTTTCTTACCACTTACTATGATGGTTAAGTCAACAAAGAGACCTTAAGAGTGTAAGAAATTAGAGTAATAAATGTGTTGTATACTTGATAGCCTTGATAGCATTCATTTATATAGGCATTGGGGTCACCCTATTCCTACTTATATTTTTTGATGTCATCTTTTAGAGCTAAAGGTTCACATTTAATTTATGTGTCATTGCAGTTGGATCTATATGCTTTATTTCTTCAATATTTCTTTCTATTCAATATTTCCTCGATTCTTTATACCATTATTTGGACTCTTTTTTCTAAATTTCCTCCAAGGAAGAACATTATAAGCTCGTCCATGGGTTCAACTTTTGCCATATCATCTTGTTCTAAGTGTATCATTGTGTCAACAAGGAGAGCTTTATGAAGTCCCTTAAAAGTTGTGAGATAATAGTCTTTTACAATTTTTTATTTCCATGAATGGTGATTACACCTCCTAAGGTCGGTGTTTTTACTTTTGATCAACTAATTATCATACCCTCCCTTGTTTCCATTAGCATAGTTCTTTCAAAAATCATTTTATATACAAAAACCATGAATGAAGTCTTGAACTTTTCTATTAGTTCTTTCATTCTATCTTCTTCCCATGTTTTTCTCCCTAACTTTACTATGAGTTCAGTCTTTCTTAAAGCTTGTACTGGCTAATTTCCTAGGTCGAGTAGGGGTGTGGAGATAGGCTTCAAATTCATTATGCTCCTCCAATAGCTTTGTAACAATCTAGGGTTATAATGTTACCGAATGAACAATCTTTTAACCTAATGTTTTTTTATGTATCCAAAGATCACTAAAGTATCATGATGGGGGATTTTTACTTCCTCAAAGTCTTTTTTTACTTCTCCATAGCTGCTTTATACATAGTAACATCCTCAAGATCTTTCCTTCTTACTTTATTCCAATGATCAAGTTCCTGTAAGATCTCAATGAGCTTGCCATAGTAGGTCGAAAGAGATCTGCCAGACTGCCGACTTAGGAATGCTCATTGGTTAAGAGCAAAAATCTGAGTTTCGTCTGATCCATCATAGAATGCTTTTGAAAGAGCACTCCGAATTTCACGGGTTGTACGGATACAAAAATACCTTTTCATGATTTCTAGTGTCATTGATTTGAGTAACTAGCTTTTAACTTTCTATTTTTCAACATACCACTTGGAGTAAGAAGGATCAGTTGATTCGGGTTGTGGAGAATCCCCTATAATATAATCTAATTTTTCATACCCATTGATATGCATGTCCATGATTTGAGACCAAGTGTCATAATTATTTTCGGTAAGGATTATTCCAGCTTTAAAGCTATAATTTTCAAGGAAACATAAATAATTTGCGATGGTGGTATAGTGATTGATTTAGTAGGGGTTTCAAATGGAGAGTAAGATATTTTTTTAATGGAGACTTTACGCAACCTGCTCTGATATCACGAAGAAACTTTATTGAACCTTATTTTTTTCTTATTGAATCACTCATGTACAAGGACTTATATAGACTCTTATTCACAAGACTCCTATTTTATAACAAATTAGGAAACTAAAGAATAGGAACATGTATGGTAGGAGATAAATACAAGAGATATACACTGTTTAGGAAACGAATCAAATCTTCTACAGTCTAGAGAAAATTAGCATAAAATTAAGTGAAGATACCATCGGTCAAATCCTACATACCAGATGAGTGGATAACCCTATAACATCGTATTTTTTAACAATATATTATTCATATTATGTTCTTATAATTTGTTGGAATGTTACTGCTAAAATATGTGTTTAAATGAAATTTAAAAATTTGATATTTTTCTATAGAAATTGAAACAGAGAATGGTGTTTTTGATTTTACTTTATATGTGATTATGATTATACATAGCTGGATAAATAGGTATACATTCATTTATGTGACCTATGAGATCACAGCTTGGATGTTGGTTGTCAAGCTTGAGGGCACTAGCTATCCTCCTAGATTGCTTGAGATAGGGTACTTCTCTACCTTGGTCTAGTTGATTGATTGTCAGCTCGAGGAGGAAGGTTCAAATTATGAGGAGATGTAATTTTCTAATGTTTGGGTGGAATACCTATATGAGGTGTAGGCATATTTTTCCTTGCCAAACTTTGATTTAGTAGGTTTTCATAGTTATTGTGCATCTACTCTACTTGTTTATTATATTAACTTAAAATTTCTATTGGAGTTAATTGCCATAGATTCTAATTTTATGGAGTGTTTATTGGATGAATTGAGGTCTTCCAAGTAGCATAGCTCTTGGAAAAAAATGATACTTTGAGATAGAGGTGTATATGGGCGAGTACATATCCTTTTATTCATCATAGTTGCATAATCTTCAACTAGAGGTGCTCCACCAAAGAAGAAAATACCACTGAAGATTTGTTATGATGTTAAATTCTTGATTCCGAAAAAAGAATTCTTATAAAGGGCTGTCCTCTTGACGATTCAAGAACAAGTTTTCCTCTTGATGATTTATGAACAGGTTGAGTTCTTGATGATGGTGCTTATTTCTTAGTAACCTCAGTTGATGAGTTTACTCTAGGAATATCTACATTCTCGTTGCTTGCCATCGATTAGTTTTTTGTTTGATCAATAGAGAAATGATTTGTATGCTTTCTCTTTCCACAAATAGCACAGATTAGGGGTGAGCACAGTTTGGAAGAATATGAAGATTGGAAAATCTTAGAAACTGAATCAAACTTTAGAGATTCAAACATTGAATCTCTAAAACTCTACCATAATATAAAAATCTTTGTAGCTATTATTTGGAATAATTCAGTATGAAGATTCATGTATAATTTCTATTTTTAAAATTAATTATAAATACATATATTTCAACTTAAATTAATTTGACTAAAATTAATTCAAAATATAGACATTAAAAAATTTAAAAATTACTAGAATTACATTATACTTATATCCAACTACTACATAATGCATAATTAGGGAAGTTTATTTCCACTCCATCAAAGCTAATATTAATTATAATATATAAAATTATATAGTTTTTATGTAAAAATTAAAACTATATAGTTCTAATTCTTTTTTATTTTATTGGTACTTGAGTTTTTATAATTTATACATAATACTTCTATTTCTTACATCCCTCAAATACCTTGAATATATATATATATATATATATATATATATATATATTAATGAAGTTTTCTAGAACACTTTCGGAAACCTCGAGATTTTGAAAATCATTTTCTTCTTCAGAATCAGAATCACTAAAAATATCAACACATCATCTATGTAGACAATGCAAAACTTTGAATAAGGATTGAAAATGTCATTCGTGATTTTTTGAAATTCAGAAGTATATATATATATATAAGTTATGATATTATAGAGTGGACTATATGAGAAAAAATTATATGATGAGTCTCAATAATAAAAGGTCTTATAATATAAATGAAAGAGATGACATGAACTTGAAACTTTGCTAAAAGCTTGAGATAAATCTAGAGACTAATTGATTTTGTAACTAAATTTAAACTTAGTAATCTCTTTTAAATCTGGTCAATAGAATTATATATTTTGAGTTAAATACTATTTATCTCCTATGATTTGGTCTAATCTATGAGTCGGTTCCTGTACTTTTTTATTATATTAAAATCTCCTTGAATTTTAATAAAATTAACTATTACCCCCCTTCCGTGTTAGTCTAAGGACTAAACTGGTAATTGAGTTCTTTAGGGTGGCAGGTTGGAGCATTGCCATTCTGAACCAATCTCTCGAAGATTTTAGAGAGAGGTTGCTTGAAGTTAGAAAACTTCCTTGTTTGCTACACAATATTCATATCCAGGGTCCTACTCCTTAGCCTGGTAGTTTACCCTTCCGCTCGTTCTCAAGGTCTTTTTCTTGTCATTCTCTATTTCCTCGACCTACAACATCATCATATAGATCCATAAAGGTCTTCGGGTTCATCATCTACAACCTTTCAAGCCATCGAGGAAGAACATTTCGGACCACCATAAGAACTTGGTCCTTTTCAGAGGGCTTGTTCTTCATCAGGCCAGCCTTATTCCTCTATCTGATTAGAAAATCAGAGAAGGATTCATTTGGCTTCTCTTAGAGTGAGTGCAAGTCCATGTGCATCGCATGTGAATTAACTCATTGTCCTAGGATGAGGTAAAAGAAAGACATATTAGTTCAATTTATAAATTTCAAAGTTCAATTACTTACCTTCGCATTTTCAGATTCGCAGTGATTGGCCTAGGGACTGCCACCATTAGGATCCCTACATGCTATCTGCTGTAGACATTAAGCACATGAAGATACTCCTAGTTGGTCCTACTTGCCGGGCATGGTATTTGGGCTTGTAGATTTATGGTTGGGAAAGGGGGCATAGTCCGAGACGAGTGCCTTTGTCCTCTCCTCTATCCATGTTAGTCAAGTTAGCTGACAATGATTTGGTAGTGTGTCTCGAGGGGTATGACGACCTCAAGGATCTCAACATCCAGTCTCGAAGGACTGATTACGCATCTTTATAACCTAGTTGCTGGGGTCTATACCTTTAGACCGTGACACCATCGCTCAGGTATTTTGTTTCACGTTGGTTGCTTTAGTTAATTATTACGGTATAGTTGTTTGATCATTATTCCTATGTTGCAGTTCTCATGCCCTACTCCTCTAGTTTTTGAGTCAGGGGAGGGGTGGCCCACTCATATCTCGGGCTCATCGATTGTTACTGCTTCAAAGGCACCTCCCTCGGTGCTGTTAGATGTGATTCTGAAGAGGATTCCATTCCTTCCAGACCCTACGGTGTCTTACTGGAGCCTTTCCGATACTATGGATCATCAGTTAGCCCTAGAGTCGAGTCTTCCTCTAGAGTTTACTCCGAGTAGTTGCACGCACGTGAGTTGTCTTTTATTTACTATTTTACACTACTTTGCTTTCCTTAAATGTTAGTAATACATATACATATTTAATCATAAAAATTTAGAGAAACTAGTACGAGCATGTACACTGGCTTGCTGTAGCTGCAAGGAGACAGTTCTTTGTCATCGGCAAAGACTAGAGGATAAGTTAAAACATAAAACAAAACTATAAAATGTATGTGTGTATGTTATGAAATGCAATATCTAATCCTTTGGGTTTTCTCTATTACAGAGGGATCACGAGTTCTCATAGGGGCAAGTGGATGCCTACCAGCGTCAGATTGAGACTCTCACACTTCAGTTGTCCACTCTTCGGACCTAAGGTATGGAACCAACTTTAACAAGGGGATGAATGACTTGGGAGAGAGCCCTCATGACTTTTGATTAGACTAGCTACCTTTCTGCACTTTTTCAGAGAACTCTACTTTGTATGATACTGCATATTACTCGGTTATATAATTCTAGATTTATGAGCACTTGAGCACTTTCAACACTTGTTTCTTTATTTTTAAATACCATATATACAACTTATATGAACATCAAAACCCAAAAATGCATAAAAACCCCAAAATCTATAATTTTCAAGTTGATGAAATCACACAACTGATCGGGTGTGGAGTTGACTTGATTAGCTCTATGCACGCAGATCGATTGTACATAATGTTGATCGACTCTATAGTTATAGATTCTGAATCTATGATTAAAGGCCTATATATATGCGTACACCCCTTTGAACTCCTCCATACATGATTTTGCTTCTCTTTAGCCCAAAAACATGATGCAAAAAATTACAAAAGCCTAACTGGATATGATGGATCCAACTTGGGAAGTTCCACCTCTCTTCCTTCAAGGCATTGGAACACACCAATCTTGATTGCAGGTTTCTTCAATCAACTGTTAACTTCTAGTACCTAAAAGATCATGTCTTCCACTTTAATGGGCAAGAGCTATGCCCCATGATTGAAGAATTTTCTCCTGTCTTTGGAGGCTCAAATGATTCTGCACATCCAATTACCTTTAAAAAATAATGTTTAGCGACAAACAATTATGTCAGTGAATGGAGTAAGCGCGTCGCTAAATTGTTTTAGCGAAGGGTGATAACCATTGTTAAAAATACCTTGTTATAATAATAATGACGTGTACAGTATCTATCGGTATATGTGGAAATGACAAGTTCTGTTGCCATAGCCTAAGTCAGCCGTCGCTAAAGGCATAACCAACAAGGCGTCGTATCCTCCATTTACCGACGGATAAAGTCATCGCTAAATTGTCGGGAAAAGAAGCTGTCGGTAAGACATAACTAACCATCTGTCACTAAAAAAAATTGCGGGGCTGAGATGCACCAACAATCCATGCCTCAATAGTATCCTGTAATAAACAAAAATTAACATTAATTATCATATTAAATTGAAACAGTGGGAACTTAATTGAAATTTCTAATATCTTGTAAGTAACTTACAGCAATATGCTGGGACTTGCTATTGATGAATTGGCTATCGGTTTTGCTGTGCAACCGGCGGAGCAGCACAAAGGCGGTAGGCTCACGACCTAACTCACTGGCCTGGAAAAATGAAGATGGTTAGATTAAAGATTATTATGTATTACATACTTAATTAATACTTAGAAATAAACTGTAACGTATTCATTCTTGCCAGTGTCCTCTGGCGGTTGATGGCCAACCTCGACCCAACAGTGTGACGAGCAAGGCCTGTACTAGGGCCGACAACCTCGCTTAGACGGTTCTTACTATCGGTCTCAGTTGCTGCCTTAACCTCGAGATTCTTCCAATAGTCTATCGAGTGAGCCTGATATGCATTTTCTTACACATGTTTATATGCCCAATTACTTCCATTTTTATGCATAGTTATCTTGTTTTATGCTAGAATCACCTGTGTTTTGGTTCCTTTCATGTTTCAGGTGATTGTTGATGGACATTATCAATATTTGAGGGAGATAGGTCCGAATACGGACCAGAATCCATCAAAATTGAGCAAAGGCTAGCATTTTAAGGTTGAGCACACCCTGGACTCTAGCCGTGCTGAACCATTGATATTTGACCCTCAAAGGTAACCTTTCGAGCCAACCACGGTCTCCATCACGGCCTGTGGTGGCTCAGCACCGGTGAGGGCACGGGCAGGGAAAAAAGGCTAATTTTTAGGACTCAAAGGTCCAGCACGGCCTGGACTCCGCCTGTGTTGACCAGCATGGGCTTGACCATGATCGTGCTGGGACATTTATATAGGCAAATTTGATTTATTTTGCTAGGGTTTGATTTTTTGACTTTAGATCTTACATACGCGCGCGAGCCGTTTCTTTTTAGACTTTGATATTTGACTTTAGGAGACTATTTGGCATATTGAAGGACGAAATTCAATGGTTCAAGCATCACATTGAATATCAAGAGTGGATTTGGAGGCATTCAAGAGGCAATTCGAGGTTCATTATTCAGATTTGGAGATTTAGGACTGTTCATCTGACTTGATAAAGAAGGGTGTACATGTTTTCAATTTTCTTTTCTATATTTGTTCCTTATTTTATGTTATTCGTTAGCATTAGTAGATAGAACTGTTGAACCCATTGGGGTTCCTTTGTTTGTTGGATTGTACTTAATGTTTATGAGATTTTGATTACCAATGCTTGTATTCTTCTTGCTTTCAGTATTAATAAGATATCACATTATTCATGAGACATTGTGAACTGTGTTGCTCAGATTGCTTTTTGTAATTGAGAAATTCATTTAGTAGTTGGAAAGTTGAATAGCAAGAACTGGTTAATGATCACTTAGAGATAAGGGTAATTAACTAGCCGAATTAAGACTGAACAACTCTTAATAGCAGTGGATTAATCTTAAAGCTAACCTAAAATCAATCATAGGAAGAGATTATGTCGTGTAGGTTCTTAGGTTTAGGAATTCAGTGTTCTCGAGAGGGAACCCGAATTCAATTTAGAATCCGCTCATGGGTAATCACAATTGGTAATCAATCTAATTTCTACCTTCACTAAAATCTAACTAGCTTTGGTCCCTTTGGGTTTGCTTTCTTCCTTTGATTATTTCACTAAACATTTTGCAGATTGCTTGACATTTAGCTAATCACTTAGCTTGCATCTAGTCAAGGTTAGATAACATAAGACGCTGGAGTAGTTCTAGGATCACCCTTTCCTAAGAACACGACCTTGATACTCGCTATTAATACTATTCTGCATCGATAGGTTAACTGCCTTAAATTGTAGCTACATAAATAGCCCATTAAGTTTTTGGCGCTGTTGCCAAGGAATTTTTGTGTGAAATAGAGTGAATTTGTGTTTATGTTACTCTAGCCATTTTTTATTTTCTGTCTTTTGATTCTTTATTCTTTTATTCATTTATGTATTCTTTGGTTGCTACCTCTTAATTTCAGGTAGTTTATGACCAGGAGCTCTAATCCTACCATTGTAGATCATCTTGCTAAACCAGAGCGATCCCTCCGTCTTTTGAGGAAGCGTATGCAAGAAGAAGAGGAAGCGCAGATAGAGATTGAAGCCCCTACGAATAGACCAGTAGAAATGGGAGACAACAACAACAACCAGGCTACAAATGAAAATAGGACAATATACGAGTTTACTAGACCCTCTCTTGCAGGGACACAGACAAGTATAGTGCGACCACCTATGGCAGCCAACAACTTTGAGATAAAGCCGAACATGATACAAATGGTCTAGAATAGTGTGCAATTTGAGGGACTGCCGAGCGAGGACCTAATTGCTCACATAGCCAACTTCTTGGAGATCTGTGATATCTTCAAGATAAATGGAACGACTAATGATGTCATTCGATTAAGGCTGTTTCCTTTTTCTTTGAGGGACCGAGCAAAGAGATGGTTGCAGTCACTCCCAACCAACACTATTACGACGTGGAGTTCTCTGGCTGAAAGATTCTTATATGAGTACTTTCCTCCTGCTAAAACTGCTAAATTGAAAAATGACATATCTTCTTTAGTGCAGTTCGATGATGAGAGTATATATGATGCTTGAGAGAGGTACAAGGATTTGCTTCGATGTTGCCCGCATCACGGATTACCAGTATGGATGAAGGTTCAGACTTTCTATAGCGGTTTGAACCTCGGTACCAGGTAGATGCTGCAGCAGGTGGGGCCCTGAACAGTAAGACGCCGGAGCAGGTGTAAAATCCGATAAAGGAGATGGCCATGAACAACTACCAGTGGCAATCCTCTAAGAGTCGGCCAGTCAAGCAGGGAGTGGTCAACCAGCTAGATTCCACAGTAGCCTTGGCAGCTTAAGTGGAGCTTCCGACCAAGAAAATAGACCAACTCCAGATGCTAGTTCATGTAGCACAAATAAGCTGCGAGTTCTGTGGTGGCTCGCACTACGATGCAAACTGTAATGCATGAGGTATATTTGCTTCACCTTCCATTTCTTCTCCTTCTTCATCCTTTATTGTTTCTACTGACCTTGAACATGTAGACTATATGGGTAATGCACCTAGATAACAGAACAATCCATACAATAATACATACAACCCAGTTGGCGCAATCATCCTAGCTTCAGTTGGAGGAATAACAACGCCCAAGGACCACTCGGCTTTTAGAGATTGCATCAGCAACAGCCCCAGCCGCAAGCTGGTCCATCCTAACTACCTCCACCTCAAGAGAAGAAATCCAATCTCGAGGAGTTGGTGATGAAATTTGTGTCCTCTACCGACAATAGATTTCAATAGACAGACAACACACTTAGGAATCAGCAAGCCTCCATTCAGAATTTGGAGAACCAGATAGGCCAGATTTCTAAGATGTTGGCTAAGAGACAACTAGGGACACTCCCCAGCACTACAGAGTCTAACCCGAGGGAGCACTGCAAGGCTATCACCTTGCGATCAGGTAGGCAGTTATCCAGTTCCTTACCTATAGCTGATAATGATGATGTTGTTATGCACGATGAGCCTGCCAGGAAGGAGCCAGAGCCTGAGGAGATAGAGCCTATGAGAGCTGAGGATAAGAAGAAGAGAGTGAGAGAGTACCAGCCACCTATCCCATATCCTGCTCGATTGAGGCAGGAAAAGGTTGACCAGCAGATCGGTAAGTTTCTAGACATTTTTAAACAACTGTGCATTAACGTCCCTTTTATTGAGGCTATTTCGCAGATGCCGAAGTATGCGAAATTTTTGAAGGAGATATTAAGCAACAAGAGGAAACTAGAGGACTTGGGATTGGTAACCCTGAACGATGAGTGCTCTGCCCTTCTGCAAAACAAGCTGCCTGTTAAGAGGCGTGATCCAAGGAGTTTCACTGTATCCTGTGTCATTGGTGAATTACCTATTAGTGGTGCTTTAGTTGACTTAGGAGCTAGTATTAACTTGATTCCCTCTAGTTTGTTTGATAGACCTGGTTTGAATGAGCCTAAACCCACTAGAATGAGCATTCAGTTAGCCGATACGACTATTAAGATTCCTAGGAGTATAGTTGAGGATGTATTTGTTAAGGTAGATAAGTTAATATTTCCTGTTGATTTCGTTGTCATGGATATGGAGGGTGAGAGTGTTGTGCCACTGATCTTAGGTAGACCTTTCCTTGCTACATCTAGGGTTGTTATAAATGTTTGTAATGGGAAGCTTCAATTTAGGGTAAATGACGAGACTATCACCTTTGACTTAGTGACTTCCATGAGACATTCTCTAGACCATGATTTTGTTGACTCTCATATGCAGGAGATTTTGCTTAATGATCCTTTACAGGTTGCATTGTAGGGAGATGAGAAGGAGTTGTCCAACGAGCAAGTGTTGGAACAACTCGCTTGTTTGCTGGCTAGTGAGCCCAGCCATTCTACTGACCCGTTTATTTAGATTGACAGGTCATATGTGTAGAAGGTGAAATCTTTTATTGAGGACCCCCCAGTCCTAGAGTTGAAGGAACTACCCAAGCACCTGAGTTATGCCTACTTGGATAAGGCAAAGAGGCTACCAGTTATTGTTGTAGCAGACTTGACTCCTGAGGAGACGGAGATGACGTTATTGTCTCTTAGGAAGTACCCTATGACCTTCGCATATAAAATTGCGGACATCCCTGTAATTAACCCCAGTTTTTTTTTTTCGCATAAGAACTTGATGGAGGATAGTTTCAGGCCAGTGGTGCAGCCACAAAGACGACTTAACCCGAACATGAAGGAGGTAGTGAAAAATGAGGTAATTAAACTTCTTGATTCAGGTTTCATTTACCCCATATCTGATAGCTCGTGGGTGAGTCCTGTGCAGGTTATGCCAAAGAAAGGAGGGATGACTGTGATAAAGAATGAGAAGGATGAGTTAATACCAATAAGGATGGTAACCGGTTTTTGGGTTGGCATTGATTACAAGAGGCTAAATGATGCAACCCGGAAGGACCACTTTCCCCTTCCATTTATTGATTAGATGCTTGAGTGTCTATCGGGCCATATGTTTTACTATTTTCTTGATGGTTTTCTAGGTTATTTCTAGATACCAATCGCACCTGAGGACCAGGAGAAGACAACCATTACTTGCCCCATAATACGTTTGCATACCGAAGGATGCCATTTGGTTTATGCAATGCACCTGCCACTTTTCAAAGAGGTATAATGGCAATCTTCCACGATATGATTGAGGAGTCTATGGAGGTTTTCATGGATGACTTCTCACTGTTTGGTAACTCTTTCTCACATTGTTTGTCTAATTTAGAGCGCATGCTTGCACGATGTGTTGAGGCAAATTTGGTTCTTAATTGGGAAAAATGTCATTTTATGGTGAGAGAGGGTATTGTGTTGGGGCACAAGATTTCACATGCAAGGATAGAGGTAGATAGAGCTAAGGTAGACACCAAATCGAAATTGCCACCCCCTAGTTCTATTAAGGCTGTTAGGAGCTTCCTTGGGCATGGTGGCTTTTATAGGAGATTCATTAAGGATTTTTCTAAGATAGCTAGGCCTTTTACTCAATTGCTTGTTAAGAATGTATCTTTTGTGTTTGATTCGGATTGCCTATAGGCTTTTGAGTTATTCAAAAAGTTACTAACCATAGCTCCTATCATGGTTTCACCTGATTGGGGGCTGCCCTTTGAACTTATGTGCGATACTAGTGACTATGTAGTTTGAGCTGTTCTTGGACAGCGGGTTGAGCAAAAGTTCCAGCCTATCTACTATGCTAGCAAGATGCTGACAGATACTCGAGAGCACTATACCACCACTGAGAAGGAGTTGTTAGCTGTGGTTTATGCCTTCGACAGGTTTCGTTCATACCTTATGCTATCGAAGACCATCGTCTATATGGACCATTCGGCATTGAGGTACTTGTTCGGAAAGAATGATGCTAAACTAAGACTAATTAGATGGATTTTACTCTTGCAGGAGTTTGATATAGAAATCAAGGATAGAAAGGGTGCTAAAAACTTGGCAGCGGATCACTTATTGAGGTTGGAGAACCCGAGCTTGGCGGCACTTGATAAGAGGGCCATTGATGATAGTTTCCTTGATGAGCATTTATGTTCATTGCAGGTATATACTGATTCCCCTTGGTTTTCAAATTATGTGAATTATTTGGTTGCGAGGGTCCTACCAAAGAGTATGACATATCAGCAAAAGAAGAAATTCTTTACTGACTTAAAATACTACATTTAGGAAGACCCTTTTATGTGTCGTGTTTATGCAGATCAAGTGATTCGGCGATGTGTATATGCGAAGGAAACTCTCAAAATCCTTAAGCATTGCCATGAGGGACCAACTGGAGGCCATCAGGCGGCCAATCATACGGCTAGGAAGGTGTTGGATGCGGGATTCTACTGGTCTACGATCTTTCAGGATGCGAGAGCCTTTGTCCAGGTTTGTTATGCATGTCAGCGCTCAGGTATCATTTCTTCTCGTGATGAGATGCCCCAGACTAGTATATAAATTGTTGAGATTTTTGATGTTTGAGGCATCGACTTCATAGGACCCTATCCTTCTTCTTATGGAAATAAGTACATACTTGTGGCTGTTGAGTATTTTTTTTAGGTGGCCAGAGGCGCAAGCCTTTCCCACTAATGATGCCAGGGTAGTTGCTAGGTTCCTCAAGAAATTATTTGCTAGGTTTGGTACACCTAAAGCATTGATTAGTGACAGGGGGACCCATTTTGTAATACCTAACTAGTGAAAGTACTTAAATGCTATAGGGTCACACACCGGTTCTCTACACCCTATCACCCACAAACTAGTGGGTAAGTGGAGGTAACTAATAAGGGTTTAAAACGCATTCGAGAGAGAACTGTGGGGACTAGTAGGAAGGATTGGACCGCTAAGTTAGATGATGCATTGTGGGCTTTTATAACAGCCTATAGGACTTCTATTGGTTTTGCACCGTATAAGCTAGTTTATGGTAAGACGTGTCATCTACCTGTTGAATTGGAATACAGGGCCCTTTGGGCTTTGAAATCATGCAATTTTGATGTTGATTTTGCAAGTAAAGAAAGATAATGGCAACATGAGTTAGAGGAATGGCATCAGCAAGCTTATGATAACTCCCTAATTTATAAAGCTAGGATGAAGAAGTGGCACGATCAACGACTAAAAGGGTTGAAAGAGTTCAAATTTGGAGACAAGGTTCTCTTATATAACTCACGTCTTCGGTTGTTTCTAGGTAAGCTGAAGAGCCGATGGTCAGAACCGTTCGTAATCAAGCAAGTCTTTCCATATGGCATACTGGAGTTGCATCATCTGAAGAAGGGAGACTTTAAGGTTAATGGGCATAGGCTGAAGCATTATCATGAGAACTCGCTAGAAGTTGAGGAGCGAGTGAACATGGTGCTTTTCCCGCAAGAGTAGTCCGGTGTTGAGTCCAGCTAAAAGACTCAACCAAAAAGAAGCACTTTTGGGAGGCATTCCCATATTTAGCTTTACATTTTTATCAGTCATTTGCATGTTTGGTGGTAGTTAGAGCACTTGCTTAATTACTAAACTTAATTGGTTGAAGCTAGGTTTTTAATAACTTAAGTCGAATTTTGGTGATTGGTGAATATTAGCTTTACTGTTTGATACATTTTTACTTGAGTTATAGCCTGAATGTGTATGTATGTGTGTTGAATGCAGGTAGGGAGTTGGGTGGTTGGAGATGTCAAACTCGAAGGTTTAGCACGGCCGGAATCAAGGCCCTGCTGAAGAAGGATAAGGAAAGGCTTGGATTTCAGTGGTTCACCATCGCTTCCATGGGCATCACGGGTTGCAACACCAGGCCGTGCTGATCAGCACGGTCACAGTCCAACCCGTGCTGAATATGCACGTAGAAGAGTTTGGGAATGGTTATCCACCATGTCTTTCGAAGGTACCACAGGCTGCAACACTAGGCCGTACTGATCAGCACGGCCACACCCTTGGCCATGCTGAATATGCATGTAGACAAGCTTGGAAATGGTAATCCACCATGGCTTCTAAAGGCACCACGGGCTGCAACACCAGGCGGTGCTGATCAGCATGGTCACGCCCTTACCTGTGCTGAATATGCACGTAGAAGACTCTTGACTTAGCGGTGAGTCAGTCGTCTTTGGCCGACCACGCCCTCGCCCGTGCTGACCCCCGTGACTATAAATAGTGGCCATTTCCAACCTTTTACAAGTTTCCTTCACTAAGTTCTAAGGTGCTTTCCTTCTTTTTCTCAATTTTCCTTACTTGTCACAGCAAATTCAAGTTAGTTTCTTCGCCTTTTGCCTTTTATTTGGTTAAGTTTGAGTTCTTTATGTATTTTTTTTATTATTTAGGACATTTTGATATGCTCAAGTATTTTGTTATCTTATATTCTTTGCATCACTTCCTTTTAATTTTTAGTATTTTGTTCAATATTTATTGCTTTGATTGTTTTTTTTTTAATTTACACTGCTTGAGTTTTGATGTAGATTATAATTAGCTTAGATTATTTGTTGTATTTGTGTGATTTTAATAATGACATGCTAAGTGTGAAGTTCGGGAGTAGTAAAGTTAATTTATGATATTTTATGTTGATAAACTCATAGCATAAATTCTCTTTATTTAGTGATTAATATTGTGGGCTAGAATGCCATTAGGCATTAGTTTTCTACAGGAAATTGAGGCTTTAGTCTTAGTGTTAAGCCTAAAGTTTTATGTTAATCAATTTCTAGCCATTATGCTGCTAAAGTTTCGATGGAATTTGTGTTAACTTGATTACTTGTTCGATTACTAATGATTGATTGTATTAGGTAATATGAGGGATCGAGATCAAGCCCATTGCCAGCAACCACAACGCGCCACTACTAGCAAGCGCTCACATGGCGAGGGAACTTCTTCTTCTATTTCACCTTTACCTAGGCAACCACAAGCACCATCACCCCCATCACAACAGCAGCTAGTCCGAGCAAGAAGAATAGCAGCTGTAAATCCACCCGCACCTGCTCAACATCATTTATGGACATTTTAAAATGCTGATAACGAGAGCCGCTTCCAAGTCATGAGATGGAAGCAAGTAATGGTCGGACGATGCATTAATTTTGTGTCCATAGAGAGTGTTGGATTGGCTCAGGATGTTCGTGGACTATTTCACACAATGCCTTAAGCACGCTTCTTCGACATCATTGAGCCTGCCTACCGTCAGCTCACCATTGAATTTCTAAGCACCTTCTTCCTACAACAACAGATCACAAACTGGCATCAGCCTGATGCAGTTTACTTTAGACTTGGAGGAAGGGAGTTCTCAATGTCAGTTCCGCAGTTTGGGATGCATTTGGGTTCATAGACTGAGCATGAGATCTTAGGCGAGGAATATCAGGGATGCATCTACGTCCACCCCATCTCTTATGACACCATGTGGGATTCAATCGTACTTAGGCCAGAATCATACTATCCTAGCAGGTCTAAGGCATCTAGCCTTCCAAATCATCTTTGCTATCTTTATGCACTTCTAGCTTACACTATTACAGGTAGAGGAAATAGTTTTGGAGAGGTCACACAAACTGATGTATTCATTCTCTACAGCACCGTAAGAAGCTTGACATGGGGTATTTGTTTGCTCGTCAAGTCCGTTCTTTCATAGTCGACGCCCGAAAGAAAATGCATTGCTGCTTTGGCCTATATATGACTAGATTGGCCAAGAGATTAGATGTACTGGACAACTATCTAGCCGAGCTTTCTCAATTGGTGACATGACACCATTAGGGGTTAGACAGCTGATCAACATGCAAATGATCACGGCCACTCGACACCCATATAGCATTGAGTACAGGCTCGTCAGTGCAATAGTTAGGGAGGCTAGAGAGGCAGCAACTCAAGGAGCTTAAGATCCTATTGCTCAGATTCCAGATGTTAGGATTCCTAATGCAGCTAGAGTATTTATGCCTACATTTGGAGCTTCCTCTTCTTACTCTGCAGGGACATCAAGTGCTCAGATTAGTGCTTTGGCTGACTGACTAGATCGAGTTTATGATTTACAGTCGCAGCACTATACTGAGTTTGTGCAGCACAGGAAGGAGTTTGGGCAATTTCAAGATGAGACTAGGGCATAGTTCCAAGAGTTAAATGATATACTCCAGTAGCTTATGCATGGATTGGATAGGTAGGCCACCTAGACGGACCTCATGGCGGATTAGATACAAAAGATGGTGGATTCCGAAGCACAATCTCAACGGTTCATTGATGACATGGAGTTTGATTTAGAAGGTTGTTTCACGGATCCTGTGCCACCACCACTGCCCCCTCCTTCAGCACCTTCCCCTACTCCTCACCCTCCAGCCGATCCAACCAGTGAGGATGTGCCTCCAGCAGACTACCAGTAGTGAAAAATTTGTGTTATATTTCTTTTCCTTTTCCTTTTTATTTTTTATTTTTTATTTTTTATTTTCGTTTATTTTGCTTTTTTTATTTTATTTTATTTCCTTTTTCTTTCATCTTATGTTATTTTAGTTGAACACTTTGCCTTGCCCTTATACTATGTACATTAATATGATCTTCACTCTTCTTATGTGCTAGCTGTGTTATATACCCACTTTTTCTAACACTGAGGGCAATGTTCTATTCAAGTGTGAGGTACGAATCTGTGGTTTTATTATCCCTTGATTGTTTAGGTAATGATAATGGACTATTCTTAGGATGTTAGGACCTAGGTTCTTCATGTCGTTTAAGCTTAGTTTGTTCTTTTGTAATTAATGATTTAATTCACACACTTGTAATTGATTGTCCCTCTCGATTTTTGTTCTTGGAAAGCAATTTCATTGTATTCAATATGTCACTTTGGCCGGGTTAAACAGGTGTTGCTTGAGTTCTTTGCAAAATTTCAGCCTTTATCTTTAAACTTTGATTAATGCCAATCTCTTATACAATTTATGTGATGATTCAATTGATAAGTCTAGGAACCAATTGCAGATTTTAGCCACTTCAAACGTGAGTTTTTGAACCCAAATTTGAGTATCCATTGCAAATTATGCTCATGATTTTTCTTATTTGAGTGTGCGCTGTACTTAATTTTATTTCTAGAACTTGCTCTGTAATACTTGTTGAGGTTACATGAATTTTTTAATACCATTAAATGATTTGGAAAACTTAGGATTCACCACATATGGCCAAAAGCCTACCCTTTATTTCCATTAGTCAGCCAGTTTTAAGCATTAACCTTTTCTTCATGATTTACACCTATATACTACATTTATACTATTCTCTACATTTATCTTTTCTTTCACCCTGTATACTGAATAATTATGAGTTATGCTTCTTCTTTTATGGAATCATAGTGCCTAATTTTGTTATAAATTCACTTAGTCCTTTTAATCATTCTTTGATGCTCCCTCCAATCGAAATTGTATAACTATTCTCGTTGTTTGTGTCATTAACCATGCAGCCCCTATATGAACTATTGTGGCATATATAAAAAAAATAAAAAATAAATTTTATTATGCTTCTTTCTTAGCTCTTTTCTCTTTTGGATTCAATTCTTTTGAGCATCCTCGACTTCAAATAAGGCTTAGTGAGTACTTTTGTTGATTTGGCATTCAGCTCCTGAAGCATTCATTCTAAATAATTACATGATTTTTCAGTATACTTTACACTTCTATCCAAATTTTCTTATCTTTACCTTAGCCACATTTCAACCCTTGTAAAGACCCTTTGATTTTGGTATTCATTTATTCGCAGTAGCGAAGATGGGGTTTATGAGCAAGCTTATGGTAAACAGGTTTTGTGTAGCTGCATTGAGGGAATCTTTTTGTTTACCTGTAAACATTGTGAGTGATTTTAGAGATCCCTGTGAGGCAATGGTTCCTGGTCTTTAATGCTAAGTTATTATATAAGTTGTACTTCGAGATGGTATTATTATAGTTCTTCTTTAAAGGCGTATGATTTGTTTAGCTACTTGAGTTTCATTCTTTATATGTTGAATAAGGTTAAATTGTGAACCTTAGCATGGATTTTGAGGGGTGATTGTTGCTTGTATATGTATTGAGTTAATGATTGCTTGAGAATAAGCAAAGTTTAAGTATGGGATGATTTTATATGCATTGTGTTACACATGTTTACATGCCCAATTACTTCCATTTTTGTGCATAGTTGTCTTATTTTATGCCAGAATCATTTGTGTTTTGGTTCCTTTCATGTTTCAGGTGATCATTGATGGACATTATCAGTACTTGAGGGAGATACGTACGAATACGGACCAGAATCCATCAAAATTGAGCAAAGGCTAGCATTTCAAGGTTGAGCACGGCCTGGACTCTGGTCGTGCTGAACCATCGACATTTGACCCTTAAAGCTAAACTTTCGGCACGGTTTCCAAGGCCACCACGGTCTCCATCACGGCCCATGGTGGCTCAGCACCGGCGAGGGCACAGTCAGGGAGAAGAGGCTGATTTTTGGGACTCGAATGTCCAGCACGGCCTGGACTCCGCCCATGCTGACCAGCACGGGCTTGACCACGGCCGTGCTGGGACATTTATATAGGCAAAATCAATTTATTTTGCTAGGGTTCGATTTTCTAACTTTGGATCTCACATACGCGCGCGAGCCACCCCTTTTAAGTCTTTGATATTCGACTTTAGGAGACTATTTCGCATATTGAAGGACGGATTTCAGTGGTTCAAGCATTAGATGGAAGATCAAGAGTGGATTTGGAGGCATTCAAGAGGCAATTCGAGGTTCATTATTCAGATTTGGAGATATAGGACTATTCATCTAACTTGAAGAAGAAGGGTGTACATGTTTTCAATTTCTTTTATGTATTTGTTCCTTATTTTGTGTTATTCGTTAGCATGAGTAGCTAGAACTGTTAAACCCATTGGGGTTCCTTTGTTTGTTGGATTGCACTTAATGTTTATGAGATTTTGATTATCAATGCTTGTATTCTTCTTGCTTTTAGTATTAATAAGATATCACATTATTCATGAGACGTTGTGAACTGTGTTGCTCATTTTGCTTTTTGTAATTGAGAAATTCATTTAGTAGTTAGAAAGTTGAATAACAAGAACTGGTTAATGATCACTTAGAGATAAGAGTAATTAACTAGCCAGATTAAGAATTAACAACTCTTAATGGTAGTCGATTAATCTTAAAGCTAACCTAAAATCAATCGTAGGAAGAGACTCAATCGTTTAGGTTCTTAGTTTTAGGAATTCGGTGTTCTCGAGAGGGAACTCGAATTCAATTTAGAATCTGCTCATGGGTAATCACAATTGGTAATCAATCTAATTTCTACCTTTACTAAAATCCAACTAGCTTAGGTCCCTTTGGGTTTTCTTTCTTCCTTTGGTTGTTTCACTAAACATTTGCAGATTGCTTGACATTTAACTAATCACTTAGCTTGCATCTAGTCATAGAATGGTAACTTCGTCAATTTTATTTAAGGTTAGATAGCATAAGACGCTGGAGTAGTTCTAGGATCACCCTTTCCCAAGAACACGACTTTGATACTCGCCATTAGTGCTAGTTTGCATCGATAGGTTCACTGCCTTAGATTGTAACTATATAAATAGCCCATTAGGGCCCAGGTGTCCTCTATGACACATCGAGGCTACTTCGTGCTCCTCTTCCAATTGGATATCATGTCGCAATATCTCTCGGCTGCATGCCTATCCCAAGCAGGTCGGAGCTAGTCCTCGTACCTTGGGTCCCAAGTGAAAAATTTATGCAAAAACAAAAAAAATAAAAAAAATTAACATTAATCAATTGTAAATAAAGAAGTATTGAATAATCATAATATTTATTACCTTCCACTCCGTGAAGTATGAGTCCTTTGTCGTTGTAGGCACGAATCATCATGTGTACCCCTTGCGCTCCGTGGCGTTCTTGAAGATCTTCATGGACCTCGTCGAGCAGAGATGAGAGGGTATCAGCTTGTATATAAGAAATTAACCAAGTTAGTTTAGACAAGAATATTGAATGTACTTATAGTAATTATCAATATCAAAAAGATAATAAATTTTATTACTTATCATTCTCAATCCATATTTAGGGCTTCGAACTCCTTAATGATGATTCGACAAGTAAGGCCCCCTCAGGTGGTTGCACAGGTGTAGTGGGATGTAGAACAGTGGAGGATAGTACAATAGTAGTAGAAGGTGAAGAATCTACAGGTGTAATGGACGGTGGTAAAGGCAACAGTGGCCTCGAACTGGGTGTAGAGGTAGGTGTAGAAGAATGTGTTTGGGATGTCTCCATGATAGGGGGTAAGGGTGGTGGAGTAGGCCATCTGTAACGATCTTTATAAGGACATCTGTCTGCCATCTGAATTATTTCATTTTTCCAATATTGCAAATATCATTGGCTTATGCAATAAATAATCATAAGATGCTTAAACTAATATGTAAAGCAGTTAATGTAAAAATAGTATAAAATAAATAAAAGTCATGACACATCTGAGTTAATTACAGGAAAACAACATATACGCCTAAGTATGACTATTATCTAACTCTTCATTCTGGTTATCTGTTTCTGAATCAAGTTCCAAGTCATTATTACTGCTGCGAGTTTCATCTCCTAGTTGTATTAACCCACCATCCACATCATTCAAAGATGTCGGGTCTTTGTCTAACTGTACGTGCACATATACGAGCTGGTGGACTTTTAGATGCAGTCTCTGGAACATCTATATCATATCTCGCTTTTATTTTACAAACAGCCACCAATCACTCTTATCCAAATGCAAGCTCAGATATGTGCAATAATATACTTGATTTGCTTGTACTGAAAGTATAAATGGTTCATATAGATTAAACTTACGCTTATGGTTTACATTAACTGGCTTGTACTCGGTATGCACCTTTATATCCAAATTCGGTGTTGGGTCAAACTAGCCACACTTGAATAGTATTATAGTCTTCTTTATTGGCAACCCTAGGTACTCCTACTATACAACTTCTAACAATCGGCCATAATAATCATTCTCATCCACACTATAACTTGAACCTCATAAATATACTATGCTATTTATTGTTGATCTGCCCGAACCGTGTCTAATTATGTGGAATATAAACCCATTGTGGGCGGCAGTTTCGGGCACGCATCCAACAATCTTTAGTGACTATGGCACTGCAAGGCTTTTCAACTTAATTGGAAGCACGCTAACCAATCACAGAAACTGGCACAGAGACGGGGGTAGCCACCCAGGTAATTCCTTAGGACACTTTTACTAATGAGTGACGTTTCTTGATTCCATAAGGAAGCTTGCGTCATTGTGATCTAGAGATGGATCTGAAAGGCAACTTCCTTATGTGTATATTTGTCTTTAATTTTATTGTTTAACGAGTTATTATGCTATTTATTGTTAATCAAGCACTATAGCATGTGAGGTCCACCTAATTTCCAAGCCTAATTAAGTGATTTTAAATCTAAATATGGCCCAATTGATTCAATTAAAGCATGGAAAAGATCCATCATTAAATCTATATGGATTTTAAAGCCCAATTATCATTTAATTAACCTAACGGACTATAATTTTTATATTAGGTCAATTTTAAGGCCTATTGTCTATATGTCAGTTTTACTTAGACAATCATACAACAGATATTTAGAATCAATCACAGATATAGCAAAAGTAAAGAGCAGAAAATAAATTTAGCTATTACAATCCACGTACAACTAAAAATTGAAATGAAAAACAAATACATCAAAAACTCAAAAATCAGCCTAAAATCATGCACATCAATCGGCTCATAGTATAGAGCCGATTGGCTCAATGCACAACCGAATCGGCTCTACATTAAGCCGATCGACACTAGAGGCTTTAGGTGGCTTTCCTACACTTCTCCTCAATTTCTCGCACCTAGAATCCATTTTCACATGCACAAAGGGTAAAAAGTCAATTAAAACATATAAAACTAACAAAACGTTGAAATATAATCTAATTATATTTAATATTAACTTATCAAATTCAAAACCAAATCAAATCAGATTCAAAATCCAATAAAGTCAACATGTTAGGTAGAAAGGAATTCTAATCTAATTATGTGAATCATGTGGAACAAACATTAAAAAAACATTCCTAATCATGATTTTATACACATATATGTAAAATAAACAATGCAAAAGATATATCAATGATGTGGATGTAGGGGAACCCTCATGTTATCACCGTTGGTTGTTGTTCTGCAAGTCTCTAGAGACGAGGAAGCTATTGAATCAAAGAGTGGTTGGGAATCCAGTTCTTCTTTTGGGATTTTAAAAAAGTTACTATCGTTCTTCATTGGGTTTCATAATTTGGAGCTCCTTCTTAGTGGCAGGCGAAAGGCTTCTTTATAGATTGATGTAGCTAGAAAACTTTGAGGAATATTGCTATAGTAATTAATCAGTGTAGCCAGCCCTTGACCTAGGCCATATTATTCTATTAATAGGAGTAGGGTTAGGAAACGCTAGAGAATACAGATAATTATTCAATTATTTAAAAAATAAACTTGTAATTATCCCACCCCTTTATTAGATTGATATCAAATAAAAAGGGATTAAATCTTTTATTTCCAAACAATTATCATAAATAATATTTAAAAATCTCAATAATTATCATAAATACCTTCTAAAAATTTATTTTCACCAATTTTTGGTTTGAAGTCTAATTATTCCCATCCTTTACTCAAATTCGCCCTTGCTTAATCTCTCCAGACTTAAGAAAGGTTGTAACTTTCATCATCAGATTTTTTATAATTCTCTCGATATCTAGATCTAGAAAATGGATGCTAACAGTGGCTTCGGATTTATCAAAATTTATAAGCATGCATGCAATTATATAAATTGAGACAAATCATAATATCAAGGGTACAACAAAAAGGATATCTTAATAAATAACAATTGATTGAAAAATACTCTTATGTTTATTCCATATATCTCAAGGTATTTATACAAGATACCTAGACCTATTTAAGGTAGTCTACTATATAGGAATAATTATAGGAAAGGTAAGTCAACTATATAGGAATAATTACAGGAAAGGTAAGTCAACTATATAGGAATAATTACAGGAAATAAATAGAGAAATATTACAACTATAATTCCTAAATAGGTATACAGCTATATATGCTAAGTCTCCCCCTCAAGTTGGTGCATAGATATCACACATGCCCAACTTGGATAATGATGCATAAAATGAGCCACTAGTAACAATGTGAGTCATCATGTCGGCCAGCTGATCTGCACTCTTAATGTAAGGAACCTATATCATACCAGAATCTAGGTTATCCTTGATATAATTCCTGTCAACTTCAATATGCTTAGTTCAATCATGTTGAACCGGATTGTTGGCTATCTCAATAGCTGCAGTGTTATCACAATAAAGTACCATAGGTTTCTTTGGACCAAACCCGAGTTCTTTGAAGAGAATTTTTAACCAAGCAAGCTCTGTGGTTGCATGATGAAGAGCCCGGTATTCAGCTTCTGTACTAGACAATGACACCACATTCTGTTTCTTACTCCTCCACGTCACCAGATTACCTCCAACGAATGACACACAGCCTGAAGTAGACTTTCTATCCAATTTAGAGCCAGCAAAGTCGGAGTCTGTATAACCTATAATATCCAAGTGTCCATGTTTGGAGAACATAATACCTTTACCTGGAGAGGACTTCAGATAAGCCAAAATATAATTCACTGCATTCATGTGTCGATCACTTGGATTGTGCATAAACTGACTGACAACACTAACTGTATATGATAAATCAGGCCTAGTGTGAGTTAGATAAATCAACTTTTTCACTAGTCTCTGATATCTCTCCTTGTTAGTCGGAACCTGATCAGGATAGATAGATAGAGCATGATTCACCTCAATAGGAGTATTTACAGGTTCACAGGCAGAATTACCAGTTTCAGCTAAGAGATCTAAAATATACTTCCGTTGGGAGAGAAAAGTCCTTGCTTGGACCAAGATACTTCAACACCTAAGAAGTATTTTAGAAACCCTAAGTCCTTCATCTCAAACTCCTTGGCCAAGTAGCTTCGAAGTTTCTCTATCTCACTAGCATTACTACCTGTAACAATCATGTCATCAACATAAATAATAAGCAAGGTAATATCATCATGCTCCCTCTTATAAAATAGAGTATGATCTGCCAAAACTTGCTTAAAACTATACTCCTTCATTTGGGTAGCTCAACTTGCCAAACCATGCCCTTGGCGATTATTTCAACCCATACAATGCCTTTTTCAGCTTGCACACCTTACCTCCTCCTAGTGTAAATCCTGGAGGAGGATCCATATACACCTCTATCAAATCACCATGGAGAAAAGTATTTTTTACATCAAACTGTATAAAGGCCAGTCTAGATTGGCTGCAAGAGATAGAATGACTCGAACGGTATTCATCTTAGCCACAGGAGCAAAAGTCTCTTGATAGTCAATCCCATAGGTTTTAGTGTAACTTTTGGCCACCAGTCTAGCCTTGTACCTTTCAACTGTCCCATCTGACTTGTATTTCACTGTAAACACCCACTTGCATCCTACTGTCTTCTTTTCCTGTGGCAACTCAACCATCTCCCAAGTAGAATTTTTTTGAAGAGCCTTCATTTCCTCTTCCATAGCAACCTTCCACTTAGGATCTCCAAGGGCTTCTTGAAAATGACTAGGAATAGACACAGAAGACAACTGAAGAGCAAAAGCTAGATGAGCCTTAGACAGACGATGATAAGAGATAAAAACAGAAATAGGATAAGTGACATTAAAAGATGACTTGGAAAAACCCAACCTATCAGGTTCTCTACGTTCACGAGGGGGATATCTCCTACCATGACCGTGATCCATAACTTGTGGATTCAAAATAGCATTTTCTAATGTTACAAGACTAGAATCTTTCTTTAAAGTTGAAGTTGTAGGAGAGGGAACACATACCTCAGGGTTAATAGTAGAAGAGTCATCCAATGGCATGGTAGTATCATCAAGAGGGGCACTAGAGTCAAGAGAAGGCATAACAGTGGCATTCTGCTTTCCTCTTGTATAACCGTTTTGGTATAACCTAGCTAGTCTTTCATCCTTTTTCTCCTTAAATTCAGACTCAAACTCAACAGAATAAGTATTATCTAAGGATTCATTATTCTCCATAATAGCTGAATTCTCCCCCTTACTCGACATCCACAACTTCTTCTCTTCTAACCATAACCGTTCCTCTTCCTTACTACTAATCTCCCCCTGAAGAGGAATCATAGATACATCCCCAAAAAAATAAGATACTTGTTCACAAAACTGAACATCCATGGAAACATAATATTTACCTGTAGGAGGATGAAAACATTTATAGCCTTTTTGAGAATTAGAGTAACCAAGAAAAACACATTTAAGAGCACATGGATCAAGCTTATCCCTATATACAAAGTGTACATGAACATAACATACACAACCAAAAACCTTAGGATAAATATTTAGAGCAGAAGGAATAGAGTGAAATTGTGATAACATCCTTAAAGGGGTTTAAAAATTAATGATACAAGCAGACATTCGATTAATAAGAAAGACAACAGTCATGATAGCCTCAGCCCAAAAATGTTTAGGAACATGCATAGTAAAGCTTAAAGCCCGAGCAACCTCAAGAATATGACGATTCTTACACTTTGCTACACCATTTTGTTGTGGTGTGTAGGCACAAGTTGTTTGGTGTGGGATGCCATGTTCTATGAAGAAATTGGTAAGAGACTGATTTACAAACTCACAACCATTATCATAATGAAAAACTTGGACCTGAGTATGAAACTGTGTGATAATCATTTTGTAAAATTGAGGAATCACCTATATAACATCACTTTTAGATTTCATCAAATATACCCAGCTCACTCTAATGTAGTCATCAATAAAAGACACAAAGTATTTATGGCCTGAGGCAGATGGATTAGAAAAAGGACCCCACACATCAGTATAAACACATGAAAAAGGAATAGAACTCTTATTGAAACTAGTTTTGAAAGGAACACGATGGTTTTTAGCATAAATGCATTGTTCATATCTTAGACTAGAGATAACAACATTGTGAAACAATTTAGGAAATAAACGCTCTAAATAAGAAAAAGATGGATGCCCCAAACGACAATGCCATAAAAGAATCTTCTCTCTATCAAACGACTCTCTCTCTACTTGAAAACCATGGTTAGGTTCATATTTAAATTCTGTAGCCCCTTCTAAGTAATAAAGACCTCCTCTTTCCTTACCAATGCTAATCGTCATCTTTGTACTTTGTCCTGAAAGACACAATGAGTAGAATCAAATATTGCAGAACAATTAAGACTTTTGGTAATCTTACTAATGGAAAGAAGATTATTAGAAAGATCAGGGGCAAGTAAGACAGATGATATTGAGAATGTAGGTGAAATTGAGACATTCCCAACTCCTGTAATTGGCACAGAAGTCCCATTAGCAACCTGTATAGACTTAACAGGTGAAGACATTAGAGAGGAAAGTATAAAAGAATTACTAGTCATATGATCAGTAGCCCCTGAATCAATAACCCAAGTGCTAGAAGCAGTAGAAATATATGTCAGACTAGAATTACCTTGTTGAGGAGACACTTGAGAGACATGAGAAGCAGAAGGTGGAGAAGTGTCAAGAACAATAATCTGAGTATATTTCTTATTTTTCTTCTCAGCTTGTTTAAGTTTATACCACTCTGGATAGCCATGCTTCTTCCAACAAACATCTACTGTATGCCTGGTACTATTGCAATGAGTGCAGAAGCGAGAATTGGAAGTAGTAGAATTCACAGGAACAGAAGGAGTCACCTAAGAGGTGCTCTTTTAGATCATTAGAGCTGAAGCCTCAGAATGATATTTTGTTCCCATGGTGACTTGTCTCTGCACTTCACGACGAACTAAAGAGTAGGCTTCTTCCAAGCTTAGTAAAGGGGAGGTAGCCAAAACACGACTGCTAACTTGATCCAAACTGTGATCAGGACCTGCAAGAAACATATAGATGCGATCCTCTGCAATACGCTTCCTTTGTTTTTCAATATCAGTAGCACATGTCATGTCATTGGGCCTACGATAATCAAGCTCCATGAAAATTGAATTTAACTCATTGAAATATTCTGGGAGAGGTCGACCACCCTGGCGCAATTGAAATGACCTCTTCATCAGTTCATATACTTGGGAAGAGTCAGAAACATCAAGATAGCTCCTCTTAGCCGCATCCCAAACTTCTTTAGATGTCCCACTCTGAACAAAGTGCGACATCAGATTATCAATCATGGAATTAATAAGCCAAGACTTGACAAGGGCATCTTCAGCTTCCCATTCATCATAGCCCATATCATCTTCTGTAGGTGCAACCTTTCTTCCACTAATATAACCCTTCTTCTTCCTGCCAGCAATATGCATCTCTAAAATCTTTGACCAAACACGATAATTAGAACCATCTAATTTAATATGGATTGGATAAGAGGTCTCATTAATGGTCACCGTCGAGAGTTTCTTACTATCATGAATCTCTTTGTTGTTAGTTTTAGTAGACATTGTAGCTAGATGACTGCTAGGGTTTGAACAAAAGAAGACAGCGGAAAAATTTTTCTTTTGCTCTGATACTAAAATAATAATTGACTGAAAAACACTCTTATGTTTATTCCATATATCTCAAGGTATTTATACAAGATACCTAGACCTATTTAAGGTAGTCTACTATATAGGAATAATTACAGGAAAGGTAAGTCAACTATATAGGAATAATTACAGGAAATAAATAGAGAAATATTACAACTATAATTCCTAAATAGGTATACAGCTATATATGCTAAGTTTAATGAGCTGTAGAAGCCACACATTGTAAGCTCAGATGGAGAAAGGAAATTTTATTTGATGTGTGACCATGCCCACTTGAGTTTTCATGACTTCGCCTGCAATTTGGGAACCACACCCATTGATATGGGTACCATGCCCGTTGATTTGGGGACCATTGATTTGGGAACCACACTGTCGATTTGGGTATCATGCCCATTGATTTGGGAACCACGCCCGTCGATTTTACTTTTGCAGAGACTTCCTTCTGGTCGCTCTTTTACTTCAAGAAGTAATAAACCACTTGAGGTCAATTTAATAATTTTCCGCTTTTGGGTATTTTTAGTTAAAAACTCCCTCTTTGGGGTTGATCTAACTCAATTGACATCCTTCTAAAGCTATGTGGATGTTCAGCCTGCTTCAAGGACTAGAATGTAATCTTAATGGGTCAGGAACCAAATTCCTAAACTTTCAAAAATTTCTACCTTAGGATGTAAACTACCCTTTCATGTGCCTTCTAGAGACTTGTATCTATACTTGGTCCATTTAAGGACTAAAATGTAATTTTAAATGGTTAAGGTCCTAAATAATATTTTTGCCCTCTTTAAGATATATATATATATATATATATATAGAGTTACAAGAGGAGTTACAAGATTTAGGAAATAGAAGGAAATAATAAGCAGTGAAGATTTAGATCTAAGTTCGTGGCGTTGTAACCAGATTCACGCATTCACAGCCTGTGGGAGCTTTAAATGCTCTTGCAGAATCTGTTTTCCAGCCTATAAACTTATAGATCTGAAAATAAATTTGAACAGAAACAATCAGCAAGTTTCTGGTGTGCAAGATCCTCAGACGAGGCAAGCACAGAGCATACGCTTGATGAAAGAAACAGGGAAGAAGAAGATAGAAATAAACTTTGAATGCTTTATTGATAATAACAGGCTTTGAACATAAACATATAAACAATCTTTGGAAGCTTTAAATAAACATACAACTTTGTAGTACTTTGAAACAGAAGAAAATATAGACTTACAAGAGGAGTTACAAGATTTTCTCTCTCTCTTCCTTACTCTTTTCACTCTAATATCTTCTGTGAGAATTAGATAACAGAAGAGCTTCTCTCTCTAGAATGCTTTCTTCTCTCTTCTAAGTTCTGCCGGATGAAGGAGGAGGACTCCTCTATATATAGAGGTCTTGGAGCTTTGGATACTTGTCACGGGCTTTGGATACTTTGCTTAGTGGAGTAGAAATGATTCCACTTGTCTTTGGAGTCTTGTGGAGATGCTTCACATGCTTTGGAGTCTTTTGATAATGCCAACCGTCTTTTGAGAAAGTTGTCGGCCATGCTTTGAAGGAATCTTTTGCTTTTTTGACTTTTCTTTTTCTTTTGTCTTTTGTCTTTTTCTTTTCTTTTCTTTTCTTTTTCTTTTTTCTTTTTCTTTTTTCTTTTTTCTTTTCTTTTTCTGGGCTTTAGTGTGGGCTTTTTGGCCCAACACAAATAACCTTAGGCTACCATTTCTGGTTTTCAACCCATGGGCTTTTAAAGAAGGAGATAATATTTATGAGACTTTGAGTATCCCATAACAATCGTCTCCTGCTGGATCATCCAAATCGAATGCAGCAGTACTAGCACTGGAAGAGGATGATGATGAGGCTTTGGATTTGCCTTTAGAAGAAGCTGTCTCAGACAACTGTTTTATAAGTTGTAGGAAATCTTCTTCGGTTTGGGCTGCAGCAAGCTTTGGAAGGAGAAAAGACTTTTGTGCCAAGAACGTTGTTTGTTCTTTAGGAGGAGGCAATAAGCTATGTTTGGTCAAGAAGTTTTGAACGGCTTTTAGGGACAGTTTGTCTTGGTGGTTGAATTTATCCCACCATTTTACTTTGAATCGACGGATAAGTGTAATCTCACCATCCCGGGCAGTTGAAGTGAAAGTACCATACACATACCCGAGGGTAAAAAGAAATTTGAATGGGAAAGGAGAAGCGGGAAAAATGCTTTTCCATGGAATTTGGTTTGTAATTTGCTTTGAAGAGGTTGAACAGGGGTAAGACTTCGGGAATAAGAGTCTCAGGGGCATTACCGTAGTAATTCCACCACTGTTTAAACCAATAAGGGATTTTGGAGGTTTGGATATTGGTATCGAAGTAGAATAGCCAGGAGTGGCTTCTTCCTTCATTTTGGATAAGAAAGGTATTGAACCAGGCTTGCTGGTAATCCCAATAGGAGAAAGAGGTGTTTAGATTTGAAAGGTAGGTTCTTTTTAGAGAAGTAGGGAAGGAACGAGGAGAGTGTAAATCCATACCCCAATCAGACGGGTGAAGGATTCTTTGGATTGTGCATGTTGAATATGCAGGGTCTTTATGGGCTTTGTCTTTTTTGAAATGCTTGAATTTGGCTGAACCAGTAACCTCGAGGATTGACCGGTAATAAGCACGAGGCTTTGAAATATTCCAGGTTTAAAAAACCAACTGGAGGGAAAATCTTTGAAACCAATTTTGAGGGGCTTTCTATGCGAATCCTTCCTCAATGGTTAAAACATTTTGAAAATAGGTTTTCCAAATACTCATTTGATTTAAAACGTTTTGATTGCGTCAAAACAATCTCCTGAGAGTTTGGCTTTGAAAAACTATTTGAGTTTTGAGATAGATTTGGAGGGAAAATCTCTATCTCGGTATTTTGAAAAGGGATAGATAGTATACCTTTACCCTTTGTAGAGGGAAGAGGACGACTTTGGAGTCGCCCGGCTTTGGAATAATTTGCTTTGTAGATGGTTCAGACAGGGATTGAACCATTTGTCTTTTGTATTCTTCCACCCTTTGAATGAATTCAGGGTCTTGCTGAGCAAGCCATTCCTGAATTTGTTTGGCTTGATCGGCTTTGAAAGGATCCATTTGTTGTTGAACTGGATCCGGTTGATCAATTCTTCTTGGATTATCTCGGTCCCAAGTCCCGATGGGCTTTGAACTTGAAGGGAGAACTTCCTTCACTGGGCTTTGAATTTGGGCCGGTTTTGAGTAGACTTCTTCTTTGGACTTCGATTTTCTTGGCATTTTGTATCACTCCTGTTTTTGTAAGAACTCTCTGGTTAGAAAGTCAGGAATAGAATTTGATTCTCCTCGAATAAATTCAATCTCAAAATAAAAAACGGATAAGATAGCTTGCCAACGGGCGAAAATCTGTTTTGAAGCTATATTTTGGACATATTTTTGTAAAACTTCTTTTGCAGACTTGCAATCAATCCTTAAAAGAAATTTTTGATTTAAAAGATCGCTTTGAAATTTAGAAATACAAAGAACTATCGAAAGGATTTCCTTTTTGATAGTAGAATAATTCTTTTGGGTATCATTCCAGTGAGCAGAAGTAAACTGGACAATACATTCTTTGGAATTTTGAACTTGTTTTAGAATCCCACCATGTCCTATTTCTGATGCATCAGTTTCTACAATCTTGAATGCAGAAGGATCAGCTAGATGCAAGATAGGAATTTCCAAAACTTGTTTTTTGATATTTTGAACTATCTTTGTATGCTGGTCAGACCAAGGAGGGGGGTTTTTCCTTAGCCTATCATGCAAGGGCTTTGCGAGACAGTTTAAATTAGGATAGAAATCCATGACATAATTTAAACTACCAAGAAATCTTTGAAGCTGAGTCTTTTCCAAAATTTTATCTGGAAACTTTGAAGTGAATGCAAGGGATCTCTCAATTGGAGTAATTGTACCCCGAGAGATGTAATGACCAAGAAATCTAATTTTCGTTTAAAAAAGAGATATCTTAGAATTTGAAACCACTAAACCATTTTTCTTAACAACATAGAAAAACGTTTCTAGGTGTTTAAAATGTTGTTCAATGGAATTTGAAAAGATTAAGACATCATCAATGTAGACAATGCAGAACTTTGAAAATGGATTAAAAATGTCATTCATGATTTTTTGAAATTCAGAAGGGGCATTTTTTAATCCAAAAGGCATCACATTCCACTCATATTGACCGAATGGGACTGTAAATGTCGTTTTGTAACGATCTTTTGGATCAATCTGGATTTGCCAAAATCCTGATTTCATGTCGAACTTTGAAAAGATGAATGTAGAATGCAGTTTTTGTAAAAGATCTTTCTTATTTGGAATAGGATACCTAATCCACTTAAGAGCTTTGTTCAAAGGTTTATAGTTGATCACTAGCCTAGGAGTTCCTCTTTCTATTTCGCTATTCTTATTGACATAGAAAGCTGCACATGACCAAGGTGATCTAGACTTTGAAATTAAGCCTTTAGACTCAAGATCTTTAATCTCTAATCTGCAATGGCTTTCTAAAGACTCATTCATCTGAATGGGTCTGGCTTTAGTAGGGATTTGCTTATCTGAAAAATTATTTTCATATGGCAAATCTACCATATGTTGCTTTCGATTCCAAAAAGCATTTGGAAGATCAGAACAGAGTTCATCCTCAATCTTCATTTGAAAATCAGAAATTTTTCTTTGAATAAAATCATCTTGCAGTTGATCTAGGATTCTCTTCAAACCCACATCTTGTTGAAGATGAGAAAGATGGGTCTGTTTACCTTTGATCAAAGCATTGATTTCAAAATTGTAAATTGAATGTGCTTTAATAAGATTCAAATTTCTCTTTTTTGGTTTTTCTAGAAAAGGAAAAACAATCTTTGAATCTTTAGCTTTGAAAATGATTCCAGCAGTTGTCACTTTAAAGGGAGTTATCAAATTGATAAACGGAGTCCCTAAGATAACAGTTTGCTGAAGATCCTTTGTAAGAATAAAAACATTCTTTAAAGCAATGTTATTATTAAGAATTGCGGCTTCAGTTTTACCAGCAATCTTAATCTTTGAAGAATTGGCTGAAGTCAGCCTTTCTTTGGTTTCTTAATGAAACCTTCTAGGAACCAGTTCGTAGTTGATACAATTGAGGTCTGCTCCTGTATCAAACAACGCGATAGTTTCTATCTGGAAATCACCAGGGAAAACAAGCTTTATTTGAATCAAATATTTTCTTGAAGTAATTTCCTTCAAAACATTGATAAAGTTTTCAGGAACGTTTTCAGAAACTTCAAGGTTTTGAAAATCATTTTCCTCATCAGAATCAGAATCACTATTCTGTTTGAGGATCAGGCTTTGAAGCAAAACAGAATCATTTTGTTGTTTTTCTTTCAACTCTTTGAGTTCTATTTTGATGGTTTTAATCTCCTTCTGGAGTTCCTGAACAGTAGGAAGAGGGTTTTTCAACTTCTTTCCTTTGTCCAAAATCATAGTAAGATCATAAGTATTCTTACTAGAAGAAGGAACCAGAGATTCAGTTTTTAAAATCTCTTTTAAAACCTGCTTTTGAATAAGAGGATCACTAATATGCTTTACAGCTTCAAGAAGAGCTTCTTGTTGCCTAGTGAGCATATTAATGTTCTTTGAAGAGCTCTCGAATCATCTCGGAACAATCGAGGTTTTGATTTCATCAATTTGAAATTCTTCCTCACTGTTTGAGAACTCTGATTCAGATGAATCAACTAGAAGAGCAGAAATTTTTTGCAAAACTTCTTCTATTTGAAGCTCATGGAGTCTTTTTGAAAATTTACAATACTTTGAAGTATGGCCTTTCTTACCGCATTTAAAGCATGTAATTTTTGAAAAATCTTTTTTGGAATCTTTCTTTGGAAATTTTGAAAGAAATTTGGAAGAAGACGGTTTTTTATAGAAATTTTCCTTGCTTTTAGAAGGCTTTCTATATTTTGAAAATCGTTTCTTTTTGAAAGATTTTGAATAAGAATCAACTTTGCATTTCCCTTTGCAACTAGACACGGGCTCTATTGGGTTGTACTCAAACTGGTTACAGAAACTACCTAATTCCTGCCTAGTCTTTTTGATCTCCCATTTGAGCTGTCTTTGAAGCTTAAGGTCATGGCAAATTTTTAAACCTTCTCTCTGGGTTAGACTAACTAACTCACCATAAGTGTAGAAATCATAAGGGATTTAACCGTTATGGGCTTCTCTTATGGTATTCCTAACTCTTTCACCTAAAATCTTAGGTAAACCGGCTAAGAACTTTTCTTTCCAGAAAGGTTGGCTAGAATCTTCCCTAAGCATGACTCTGGTTAGGAAAGTGTCTTTGTAACTTTGGAAGTTGCTAAGCTTCTTACAAGTAAGGTTACTAAGTAGCTCGGCATTTTTGTCTTTGAGCAGAGAAGGGTCTCCTATGAAATGTAGGGAAATAGTGAGGATTAGGGTTGAAACCGCATCCTCAATTGGATTTCCTATTTCATCTAGGATTGGAGTTCCTTCTACTGTTGTTTGGATAGCACCTAGGATTTGGAGTTCTTTGTGCTTGAGTGAGATGATAATCCCACCATCCTTTTAATCGGCCGGAAAATCCAGTATCGGGAGCTCAAAGAATAGCTCTATCAGAGGTACCACTTTGGGTTTTGTAGGCATTGGCTGCCATGGTCATCTGTTGTAAGAGACCAAGGATATTGTACTCAGACATTCCATCTATATTCCATTCATAGACGGAGGAGGCATTAAATCTAGACTGGGTTAGGATGTTGTTCCTATTCTCAATTCCTAGATCTGGAGCAGTACTCCTAGGAGTATTCCAGGTCAATCTAGGGGCTTGGATTCCCAATCTGTTGATGTTGAAGGGTTTTGGAATGGGGCTTTCAAGCTCTGAATCATTTGATTCATCACTTTGGGCTTGTCCTATTGCACTGATATTCCTACTGCTTTGAGGAGTATCTGGCACTAGATTTTTGGACGACTCAGAGGTTGCTAATCTACTCAGCTGTTCTCTGACTGCTTTGGCAAACTCAGTTTGCTTTTGGAAATGGTCTTGGCTTGGCTTTGTAAGCTGATATGGCTTAAAAACTGGGTTTTTAAGCTTCTCTGACTGGTTCGACTCTTTTGGTTGACCAGTACTGGGGATTGGAGATGTCACCACTACAGGGGACTTTTGAATCTGGTTTTCTATTCTAACCAGTTGCTTTCCTATAGTGTTTAGACAGGTGTTCGAATAATTGTTCTGCTGAACAATATTCTTGACATTCTTTTCAAGGTCTTCGCCTACCAATTTGTAAGGGGTAGCCTCTATCTCACTTTCTCCATAAGGAATGGTTAACTTCCTAAGGGGAGGATGTTCAGACTGGACGGTTAGGTTATCTCCTACCTTCCACTCAGGGGCTTTGTTCCTTACTGTGACAGGACTAATACTCTTATCTTTAAAAGGATATGAGAGACCATGTTCTTTGCAATAAATTTGAAACCAATCAAAAAATTTGATTTGGGCTTTGTTTTGAATACAAAATTGATAGTATCTTTCTTGTATACTATCCTTTTCTTTTAAAAAATTCTTAAAAAAACCAAAGTTTTTTAAGATGGTTTTTCTTTGAATAGAAATCTTCATGCAAGAGTTTTTTGTCAATTTCAAACTCTTTTGAAATCATGTTGATCTCTGCTTCAAGGTTTTGGGTTATGGCTGATGGTGATGGTGAAGATGGGGTAGAAGTTATCTCCATATCTTCGTCATCTTTCTTTGGATCAGTATAAACTGGTCTGGGGATGTTGCTTTGGTAATCAACATTCTGAAGTATATTTGGAACATCAGATGTTGAAAATCTGGGTTGGGTTTGAGCTGGAATTGGTTCTTTGTAAGGAGCATAGATAACATAAGGTATTTTGGATACCCTTCCAATATCTATGTTCGAAGTTGAAGAACCATCATCAAAAAATCTAGAGGAGGTTGATTTTCTGTTGAATGTGATCTTTACCTTTCCATCTGGGTATTGGGCTATGTGTTTAAGGTTTGTGTTTGGTTCTGTTTGCTTTAGAGATGTAGGTTGGGTTGCACCTTCGAGGATCCATTCTTCTGGAAGTGTAATGTCTTTCCATTGAATGGTTTTTGGAATAGTGGCGTTGGATTTGGATAGATCTGTTTGTAGGAACAGTGTTTCTCCTTTTGGTGAGTGAAGTTTGTGTTTGGACCCTAAGGCATAAATCATAGCTTTGTAATGAATTTTGAAAATTAATGCTATCGGAATAGATCCTTCAAGCATTTTGTAATTGTGAGTTTTGATTTGAAGAACGATGCTCTTTAAAAAATTTTTATCGTTTAAAGAAATCGTGATATTTGGAAAACAATTGAAAGAAATAGGTCCTTTATTGAGGCTCGACTCAACAGTACCTAACAGGGAATCATAGAAATTTGTAAACCTAGCATCCCTAAGGACGGCTAATATGGAAGTATCTAGACCTTCTCTGGTAAGGGGCTTAATAGCTACCTGGACTAGACCTATGTGGATATACTTATAATCCTTTTCCATATGCTTTTGGAGGGTCTTTGGATTTAAGAGATAAATCTCTTCAAAAGGCTTTGAAATTTGGATATCTCTTTCTTCAATCTTGATTGTAAAATCAGTCTTGAAGAGAGGGAACTTTGAAAACTCATAAATTTGTTTCTTTTGGACTTTGGGTATTTCCCAATCGTCAATATGCTTTGAAAAATCTTCAATAGTGATTTCTTCACTATTTACTAGACCTTTGTACCTCGATGATTCAGAGGCAGAAGAATTTGAGAAAGAAGAAGATCTACAGAAGAAAGGTTCTAAATTCATTTTAACCTAAACCAAAATAACTTTCTAGACAAGTCTGGACCACAGCTCTCAGCTTTACTGCCCTGTCCGTCGGGACTTACTACTGCGTATAAAATGAACAGAACTTGCCTATAGGAAACCTGATGCATCTAAAATGAATGTAAAATCTTTATAATGTAGATATGCTTATAATCTCGGAACCCAATTGGCTCTGATACCATAAGCAGAATCACTATATATATATCTTTCGCTCTTTCTTTGATTTCTCCACCAATTCTTAATCAAACTCACAAAATCATTTTTCAAATGGTGGGCGGCCTCATTTTCTAGATTCTTCGGACATACTCTGATCGTACCCAACTGGGAGTTCTCGCCACTAATTTCCCGCCAGAATGACTTAGGGCTAGTAAAAGGAGCAGAAATTCCTCTCTTGGCTAAATTGAACACTCACCGGGCATTTTTCGACCATCGGAGCGGTGCTTTTTTGGCTTTAAACTTTGTTTCATGTGATTTAACCACTAGATACATGCATTATTTGCTTAAAATGCATGGGATTATGAAAAAATTGAAGAAAAAAGAGAAAGAAATTTGGTTGCATGCTTGTAAGAGAATGAGGCTGCCAACAAACCACTAATGGATTTTGTACATGTCCAATCCAATAATGGCGTTAGCCAAGATTACTAGAATTGGATTAGCCTCGCACTTTACTTGGTCAATAATGCCTATAATTTGGGTATCTCCCCCTCTTGAAGGAGAAATCAATAGAAATTAGGCATATAGGCAAAAGCTTATCATCCTAACCCAAATGGGTGTACTCCTTTATTTCTTTTCATAGCATGAGATTAAAGAGGTGAGGGTGATATATTCTTTATCAGAATAAGAAAGTATCTCAGCTGGGGGTATGTTGAATAACTCTACTAATTTTTTAGGAAAAGGGTCATCTAGCCTTGGTAAGGTAATTGGATGTGCAGAATCATTGGGGCCTCCAAAGATAGCAGAAAATTCTTTTATCATTAGGCATAGTTCATACCCGTTGAAGTGAAAGACATGATCTTTCAGGGAGCAGAAGTTAATAGTCGAATGGAGAAACCTATAGTCAAGCTTGGTATGTTGCAATGCCTAGAAGGATGAGAGATGGAACTTTTCAAGTTGGATATACTCATTGCTAGTTAGGGTTTTGAGAAGACTTTTTAGGTCTTTTGCACTTCTTTCAGTCATGTTTTTGAGTTAAAAGGAATAAATTGTGTGTGGGAAAGTTTAAAGGGGTGCACACATATATATAGACCCCTAATCAATAATGGATTTGGACTCTGCAATTGCATAGCCGATCGACTCAGCTCCACAGCCAATCAACTATGTGATGTCACTTGGCCTGAAATTCAATTTCTCAAAGATTTTTGATACTTTCTAGATTTGGACACTCATGAGAGTTATGTATATGGTGTTTAGCAATAAAAACATGTATTCAGAGTGCTCAAATGTTTATAATATCCAAAATCTGAAGTCATACAGACAGAGTAAAATACAGAAGCAAAAACCAATATGAAATAGAGTTTCGAAAAGAGGGAGGAGAAAAGGAAGCTAATCTAATCAAAAGTCATTGGGGCCCTCTCTGGAGTCATCCATCCCCTCATCGGAGTCGACTTCCAAATCCTAGGTCTAAAGAGCAGATAGTTGGAGTGTCAAGGTCTTAATCCAATGCTGGTGGGCATTGTAATACTCGAAATTTTCCTTTAATAATGATAATATTAATAATAATTAATAAATAAGTTTTTATTTAAATAAATTTTACTTTATTTATATTTGGTTTAATTGGAATAATTTAAATGGAATTTTAATGCTAGACAAATAAGAGAGTTATTTTCTATATCCAATTAGTTTGATTTTTAAGAAATTAATTAAGTAAATTCTTTGGAAAATGGATTATATTTTCGGTCATTCAATTTTTTCTAAATATGAATATATAAATTAATTTCTATATTGAGAGTTATGAAAGAATTAGTAAAGGATATTTTATAAAAGAATTATTAGGGAAAAGGGCATTTTAATTAGCTAATGTTGTTAAATTTTAACTGAAAAATATTTAGCAATTAATTAATTAAATTAATTGTGTCACACCCCCATTACATGCTAACTAACAGACATTAGCGAGGTAGCATACAAGCGTCGTAGACTATATACTACATGTAGATAGGTCAATATGCAGATTGTTAAGAATCAAGACACAAGGTTATTAACATATAAACATATGATTATACTTAAACATCATTTAACAAGTAGTCAAAACATCTTCTTATGCCTTACAAGGCACACTTCCATATATATCACATAATTGCATACAAAGTGCATCAGGAAGAGACTCCACAAAATTGGCCCAACCTGACAGAACTGCTAAAAGCTAGACTTCGGATATAACCAACGGATGCACTACTATTTACAAACCTGAAAAGAAAAATTTTGGAGAGGGTTGAGCCTCCAGCTCAGTAAATAAATAATCAACATAATCTATATCACATACACTTAATACAATTTCCACCCAATCACATAACTTACCATGATTCATAGTTTAGACATAAATTCATACCATTCTACTCAATTCATTACAACCATCATAGAAAAAATATAATTCAGCAATTATGTTTAGTTCTCACGGCTTGTGGATCCCCTTTAATGTGCTGCTCCGCCTCATCCTCACCTATCGCACACGTAACTGCTCCACCTCATCCTCACATTATACACTTTTATAGCCTCTCTAGGCTTTAGCCTCCCAAGGCTTTATATATATATATATATATATATATTCACAGGGAAATCCACCATTCACATGCACATATGCACTTAACATCACAATTCAATCATTTCACTTATATCATATTCAAGCAATAATAATTGTTCCACTCAACACCAATCATTTCCATCTCATTCATTCAAACATAAATAATATTAAGCAAACGCAATCATTCGCGGAACATTTGATTAAATATATGAACATAGCAAATATTAACTATTTACTTACTCAAAATACACTTATTCCTTCAACATAGAAGAACCTCCTTTCTCCACAACTTCCTTTCCAGGCCTTTGAGTTCCTGTTAACACATTCATTAATTCACATTTCATGCATATTCCAAATATTCATGTAAATGCTAGTTCTAATGCAATACAAGATCATCCCCTCTCTAATTCATAGGTCTAACTCTTCCTTTAAGACTCTCAATTACTGTTTTAATATCATATAAACATGTCCCATTTAGCTATATACCAATTTAACTCAAATTAATATCAAATAAATTGCATAAAACTAATCTCCAACATCTTTGTTTTCTAAACAGAATTTAGTACTAAAGTATATTTATTTCTGGGAAAAATTGGCTTAATACAAAAATCTCGTATTAAATAGACATATACTTTAATGCGTCTAGTTTCATCTGCAAGAAAAATTACTCAATTCCGACTTCTATAGATTGAATTATTCCCAAATTACTGAGCAAGGGTCATACAGCTAGTTGTACCGAGCAGCAATTTGTTTGCTCAATTTAAGCAACCAAAACGGCAAACATAGCAAAATCACAAAACTACAAAGTTATATAGGACTCTTCAAAATTTCCATAGACACCAATTAAGCTTAATTTGGACTTATATAATGCATGTTATGCCCAAAATACAGAATATCAAGGTTGCTGGAATTTTGACAGTTTTCTGTCTTGACATACTTAAACTTAAATCAAGCTTAATCTCTATGCAATCATTCAATACTCTACTAATTCATGATAATCAGACCTTTAATTAATCAATGAAAGCATCAATTGAAGTTTTCCCAATTTATAATCAAGAACCCTAATGACAAATTAATAATACTCAAGTAACAACTCACCAATTTCAGCTTTTGGGTTGCTAATATGCTTAAATCCTTTAGCTTTAGCTTGGCTCCTTCAATAGTTGGTAAAATCCTATCTTAATCTTAAGTTTTTCTAGGTATTTCACTCCTCTCTCTTGTTCCAAATTTTGAGTTTTTCGCCATGTATAAATTTTAGAGAAATGAAGAGGTAAAATGAGCTTGCTCATGGTTCCAATTTCCAAGATTCATCTCTCAATGCCACCACCTACTTAAACTAGCTTTATCATCCTAAATTAATTCTTACTAACCATACATAGGTACTAACTTTTAATTGTATCTTTTAAGTCCAATCTATTTATTTAACATTCAACTATTGGTTCAATTAAGTCTTAATGCTTAATACATATAACCTAAGTACTTAATCAACTTATCTAAATTAATAATCTAATATCATGCTTCTTATTCTCTACATATAATTAATATATATCTATTCTCATAAAATAAAAATATTTTTAATATACTATCATATGCCCAATGATTAAATGTAAATGCACATAATATGTATGATGAGAAAATGCAAGCATTCCAAATTGTGTTAGGAATAAATTGGAAATTTATTTTGGAATAAGGATTAAAAATATAATTTTATTAATATGGGGTTTTAATGAAAATTTGTATGTTTGATATTTTTGTAATTAAATATGTCGGCAAGGGATTTTTGGTAATTTTACATTTAAAAGCAAGGGTAAATAAGTAATTATATATTTTCAATAATTCTATTTTGTCCCAAATTAAATAGTTAGGGGCTTAATTGAAAAGCTAAAGAAAAATTTAAGGGTTAATCATAAATTTTGGAGGATGAAATTGTTAGTAATTAAAAAAGTTGAAGGACTAAATGGTAAAGAAGAAACGTTCAGGGACTAATGTCGATAGGAAAAGAAAAGAAAGAAAAGAAAGAGAGAGGGAGTGGTCGTCGGGGAAGAAGGAAGAGGGAGAGAGGGGGAGCTGCTGTCCGCTGAGCTCGTGGCATGGAGGCGGTAGTTGGCGGAAGAGCCGGCGGCTCCAGCAGGCGGCGTTGGCAGCGCGCCGAAAAAAAAAAGAATAGAGGAGGCGTCGGCTGTCAACGCCATGCATGGCAGTTCCTGCGGTTTTGGCAGCCGAGTCAGGTGGCGATCGACTCCCCTCGGCCTGAGCTTCATTTTGGCGGTGACGGTGTCGCAAATGGTGGCCGGAGTTGGTAGTTACGGTGGAGAGAGAAAGTGGGTGGCAGCCGGCGTTTTTGGCTTTTTCGGCGAGCTTTGGCCGATCAGAGGGCATATCCAGACTCTCCTCATCTCAAGCTTTCCAATGGCACCAGTTTCGTAGCGATCTGACTCCATTTGAAAATCGACGGCCGAGATAGTCCGTAAATCTCTTCGGATGATCGGGGTTCGGATTGGAAGATCGGAAGCTGGGATCTCCATCAGCGCGTCATGTCGAGTCCGTTGGGGCATTCGGATCATCGATTGGACTCCGGCGACTGGAGGCGAGTCGTCCGAGCGATTAAGCATCTCGGTAATTCTCTGGCCCGTTGATTTTAGAATTCATTGGTAAAATTTATGTGTTTATTGAATTGTGTTGAGCATTTAAAAAATATTGTGAGTTAAAATAATTAATTGTCAGGCTGTCTGCCATTAGTCATGATTTTTGATGTGTGGCGGAGTCGGGAAAAATAGTGAAGTCTTGGGGACCTGACTCCCATTAAAATAAATTGTTGAAATATTTGAAGTATTTTTAGGCAGGTCCTGGACCTGTTTTACGGGGGGTAAACGTTCGTGTTTAGGGGAGGTTTTGCCAAATTTTTGATAGAATTTACCCGAGTCGAATTTTTTAGATAGTTAATCCTAGGAATCTACACCTAGGGTTAATTGTCAAATGTCTCAATGTTATTGATTAAATTATTTTCCGTGATTAGATAATCCGTCAGTTCAGCTCGCTCCACCCGAGGCATCGGAGTAGAGCTAGGAGGTGGTCAGATCTGTGAGTTAAAGTCATATATTTGTTCACCTGTCATGCTAAGATTTTTACGTGATAGTTCTGATTAAATAATTTAATATTTTAATTATTTATTTAATTACTATTCATATATGGTTCATTTGCTGCATTATGGTTTGTTTTTTCGTGTTGACTCGGGATAGGACGACTGTAGAACATGCTAATTTGATGGGTTGCGCCGGTATGAATCAGAGACAAAAAATAAAGGGGTAAAGGTTTATAAATTTTTAAAAGGTAAATTTAGGACTTGCCCTGGTCAAGCATTACTCTCTAGGCTGAGTAGAGAGAGTTTGCTGGAGTAAAGGTCCCTAGTCAAGCATTGCTCTCTGGGCGTCCGCTTATTTGGAAACCTAAGTGACCAGACTAGAGTTAAGGACCCTGGTCGAGCTTCGCTCTCTGGGTGCCAGTCTTATTGGAGTAAGAGAGCCTAAAGGCTAAGACTGGTAGTAATAATTAAGTGACCAGACTAGAGTCAAGGACCCTGGTCGAGCTTCGCTCTTTGGGCGCTAGTTCTGTTGGAATGAGAGAGTCGAGATGTTAGTGTTGGGATTAGGGTTCTACTGAAGTACTCCATCCTGCAGTATGTGAAAGTTATTTTTTTATTTAAGCATGGCATGATACGTATATTTTTGCATGACTTAATGTTCATTTCAAATTAAATAAATGTGTTATTGAAGTGTTTGAAATTGTTTTTGGATATATGATTTTAACTCACTCTCGAGACTGACAGTCTCAATTTCACTGTTTTTCAGGTGATTGTTAGTCTTCCCTTAGTTCTTATCTAGCAACCTGACTCCTTCATCATTGGGTTGATATAATTGATTTTAGTATGTTTGACTTGTAAAAATTTTAGATTCTCTGCAGTAGAAATTTTAGACTTAGGAGTTGTAATTTTATGTAAATTCGGGTCTTGCCTAATTATGCTAGCAGACCAAATTAAATATGTAGAATTTGATGGTTAAATTAATTGTGGAAAAAGTGCTTAGAAATGAGTTCGGATTTTAATTTGATTGAGTTAGTGAATAGTCAGGCTTACTAAGGGATTTAGTGGCCTTAAGCCTACCCATTCCCTAGTGCCGGTCACGGGCCCAAAGATCGGGTCATGACAAAGTTGGCATCAGAGCTTAGGTTTAGATTTCCATCGACCTAGGTTACGATTCTTGGTACTGCGGAGCTAGGATCAAGTCTGTCTTGTTTATTTTCATTGACTCCAGTGTCTCAACTTTCACTGTTAGAGAGTCTATCATTCTTTTCTCGTGAGCTTGTCTTTGATGCTGTGTTGAAAATGAGTGTTGTAGCGATAGCAAAATCAGAAGCGCGGTAGACTCGTGCCGTTTTCTTCAAGTGATTAGTGCAAACCGGCCTTGGATGCTTCAATTGTTGTTTTGATGGTAGGCACCACCGTCAAAATTAGTGTAGAGTGTAGTTGCAATCGTGTCATGAACTGCCTCATCATCGTATCAAGCATCGCCTTAATGAGTAGCACTAAAGTTAGTGCGTGGGAATCGAGCAGAGATCAGAGCATATATGGTTAAGTTTTATGGTTGTAAGAAGCTTAAGAATGGTGGTAGGAGTATTTTTTGGACGCTCGAAATCCAGAGAAGTTTAAGCAAACACTATTTATTTTTCTAAATAGAACAAAGTATTTTAAAATACAATATTGCTCCCAGTCCCGAAAGAAGTCATTATTGCATTTCATTATTAGGCATGCACAATTCCATACTCATTTTGGCATGCATCATACATCGTGAATTGCAACCCTTAGTGATAGGGGGCATCATCATACTTGTAGAATTTTATATGAAGAAAATCACTAGAGATTTTATGATTTTATAAAAGTATTTTTTTAGAATATAATAAATTTTATAAAGCAAATAAATAAGTAAATCTTTCAAAGTAAATTGTGTTAGCTTGGGGTTCTTTAGAGGACAAGCTGAGTTACTGTAAGAATGAATCTGTGGCGCAATAGGCCCCATGTTGGATTATAGAGGAGACTTCTCGATTTCAGTCGAAGAGGAATTTTGTGTCAGGATGACATGTTTTTGTATCGGTTATCGCAACTAGATGGATGATGTGATGTGGGTGATGTGATGTGGATGATGTGATGTGGATGTTAAGGATATTCTGTACGTGCAAGGGACACGTCATTAGGAAGGAATTGGGCGAATGGATTTTTGGCGAGACCCGAGTTAGTCCAAATATTTTAGAGAAGATTCTTTCTCGCGAGGGGCTGAAGACAGCTTTCAGGAAGCAGAGGAGTTGTGCGAACCCGAAGTGGGAGTACATGGAGATTTGTATTAGCGAGTATGTGTTCTTAAAGCGTCTCTTATGCAAAAAGTGATGCGGTTTGGTAAGAAAAGCGAGTTAGCCCTTATTGGGTGGAACTCTTGGAATTATCGGCAGGATTGCTGAGGTGGCATGCAAGATTGACTTGCCGCCAAATTTTTCTAGCAAGTCAATCCAGTATTTCGTAGGTCTGTGTTGAGGAAGTGTACTTTCGATCTATCGCTTGTGTTGCAACCTCGGTGTGTGGAAGTAAGTGAAGATTTGACTTTCGAGGAGCAGTAAGTCAGGATCGCAGATTGTCAGGTTCGCCAGTTTTGCTCAAAGGTTTTATCGATGCGTCTTGTGGTTGAATTTTTCTCTGTCGAGGAAAGTACCCGAGATGAGAGGTTCCCATTCTCATTAGTTCAACTTTAATATGAACCCCTTTTTCTTTTAAAATTCGAGAACGAATTTTTCTTAAGGGGGGGAGAATGTAATACCCAGAATTTTCCTTTAATAATTGATAATAATTAATAAATGAGTTTTTATTTAAATAAATTTTACTTTATTTTTATTTGGTTTAATTGGAATGATTTAAATGGAATTTTAATGCTAGACAAATACGGTAGTTATTTTCTATATCCAATTAGTTTAATTTTTAAGAAATTAATTAAGTAAATTCTTTGAAAAATGGATTATATTTTCGGTCATTCAATTTTTTCCCAATATGAATATATAAATTAATTTCTATATTGAAAGTTATGAAAGAATTAGTAAAGGATATTTTATAAAAGAATTATTGGGGAAAAGGGCATTTTAATTAGCTAATGGTGTTAAATTTTAATTGGAAAATATTTAGCAGTTGATTAATTAAATTAATTGTGTTAGAATTAAATTGAAAATTTATTTTGGAATAAAGATTAAAAATATAATTTTATTAATATGGGGTTTTAATGAAAACTTGTATGTTTGGTATTTTTGTAATTAAATATGTTTGCAAGGGCTTTTTGATAATTTTAATACATTTAAAAGCAAGGGTAAATAAGTAATTATATATTTTTAATAATTCTATTTTGGCCCAAATTAAATAGTTAGGGGCTTAATTGAAAAGTTAAGAAAAGTTTAAGGGTTAATCAGAAATTTTGCAGGATAAAATTGTTAGTAATTACAAGAGTTGAGGGACTAAATGGTAAAGAAGAAAAGTTCAGGGACCAAATGTCGATAGGAAAAGGAAAGAAAGAAAAGAAAGAGAGAGGGAGTGGTCGTCAGGGAAGAAGGAAGAAGGAGAGAGGGGGAGCTGTTGTCCGTCAAGCTCGAGGAACGGAGGCGGTAGCTGGCGGAAGAGCCGGCGGCGACGACAGCGCACCGAAAAAAAAAGAGAGGAGGCACCGGCTGTCAACGTCATGCATGGCGTTTCCGATGGATTTGGCATCCGAGTAGGGTGGCGATCGACTCCCCTCGGCCTGAGCTTCATTTTGGCAGTGACGGTGTCGCAAATAGTGGCTGGAGTTAGTAGTTGCAGTGGAGAGAGAAAGTGGGTGGCAGTCGGCATTTTTCAACTTGTCTGGTGAGCTCCGGCGAGCTTTGGCTGATCGAAGGGCATATCCAGACTCTTCTCAACTCAAGCTTTCTAATGGCACTAGTTTCGTGGCGATCAGACTCCGTTTGAAAATCAACGGCCGAGATCGTTCGTAAATTTCTCCGGATGATCGGGGGTCGGATCGGAAGAACGGAAGTTGGAATCGTCATCAGCGCGTCGTGACGAGTCCGTTGGTGTATTCGGATCGTCGATCGGACTCCGGCGGTTGGAGGCGAGTCGTCCGAACGATTAAGCGTCTCGGTAATTCTCTCGCCCGTTGATTTTAGACTTCATTGGTAAAATTTATGTGTTTATTAAATTGTGTTGAGCATTTGAAAAATGTTGTGAGTTAAAATAATTAATTGTCGGACTGTCTGCCATTAGTCGTGATTTATGATGTGTGGCGGAGTCGGGAAAAATAGTGAAGTCTTGGGGACCCGACTGTCGTTAGAATAAATTGTTGAAATATTTGAAGTGTTTTTTGGCAGGTCCTGGACCCATTTTACCGGGGGTAAACGTCCGTGTTTAAGGGAGGTTCTGCCAAATTTTTGATAGAATTTACCTGAGTTGAATTTTTTAGATAGTCAATCCTAGGACTCTACACCTAGGGTTAATTATCAAATGTCTCAATGTTATTGATTAAATTGTTTTCCTTGATTAGATAATCTGTCGGTTTGGGCTCTCTCCACCCGAGGCATCGGAGCAAAGCTAGGAGGTTGTTAGATCTATGAGTTAAAGTCATATATCTATTCACCTGTCATGCTAAGATTCTTACGTGATAGTTCTGATTAAATGATTTAATATTTTAATTATTTATTTAATTACTATTCATATATGTTTCATTTACTACATTATGGTTTGTTTTTTTATGTTGACTCGGGATAGGATGGCTGTAGAACATGCTATTTGATGAGTTGTGCCGGTATGAATCAGAGACAAATAATAAAGGGGTAAAGGTTTGTAAATTTTTAAAAGGTAAATTTACGACTTGCCCTGGTCGAGCATTGCTCTCTGGGCGCTGGCTTATTTGGAAACCTAAGTGACCAAACTGGAGTTAAGGACCCTAGTCGAGCTTCGCTTTCTAGACGCCAGTCTTATTGGAGTAAGAGAGCCTAAAGGCTAAGACTGATAGTGATAATTAAGTGACCAGAATGGAGTCAAGGACCCTGGTCGAGCTTTGCTCTCTGGGCACTAGTTCTGTTGGAATGAGAGAGTCGAGATGTTAGTGTTGGAATTAGGGTTCTACTGAAGTACTCTATCCCGTAGTATGTGAAAGTTATTTTTTTATTTAAGCATGGCATGACACGTATATTTTTGCATGACTTAATGTTTATTTCAAATTAAATAAATGTGTTATTGAAGTGTTTGAAATTGGTTTTGGATATATGATTTTAACTCGCTCTCGAGACTAATAGTCTCAATTTCACTGTTTTTCAGGTGATTGTTAGTCTTCCCGCAGTTCTTATCTAGCAACCCGACTCCTTCATCATCGGGTTGATGTAATTGATTTTGGTATGTTTGACTTGTAAAAATTTTAGATTCTCCGCAGTAGAAATTTTAGACTTAGCAGTTGTAATTTTATGTAAATTCAGGTCTTGCCTAATTATACTCGCAGACCGAATTAAATATGTAGAATTTGATGGTTAAGATTAATTGTGGAAAAAGTGCTTAGAATTGAGTTCAGATTTTAATTTGATTGAGTTAGTGAATAGTCAGGCTTACTACGGGATTTGGTGGCCTTAAGCCTACCTATTCCCTAGTGCCGGTCACGGGCCCACAGATCGGGTTGTGACAGGCATCCACCATCCCTGCAAGCCATCGTGGTCCCTTTATGAAAAAAGAAAACCCGAAGGATAAGATATTGCATTACATAATATACATGCATACATCTTATACATTTTGTATTATGGTTTTGTTTACTTACCCTTTAGTCTCCGTCGATGACGAAGAACTGTCTCTTAAGAGCTGCATTGAGCCAGTGTACGTGCTCAAATTGGTCTCTCTAGATCTGTATGATTACATTTTTTAGCACATGTTTTTCGAATCTAGATATCGAGGGAATTATAGAAAATCTGATAATAAAAGTTACCAATTTTATCAAATTTTGAGAAGTTGAGGGCGGGCAAATCCCAATTAGTGTTGTGAATAGTCGAACCAAGATTATTTTTCTAAAATCAATTTAAACTAAATTGATAGAAAAAATTAAGTTTAGGAGGTGAAATTGCAGATTTTGAAAGTACACGAACTAAAATGCAAAAAATTCAAAACTTATTGGCCCTTGAGCCAATCGACTCTACATATAGCTGAATCGGCTTTACCTAGAGCTGATCGGCTTAACATAGAGCTGGTCGGCACTATATAGAGCTGATTGGCTCTATATAGTCCCGATTAGTCCCCGTTTTGGTTTTGAACGTCATTTTATGCATTTACTCAATTTAACACACCTTCTAGAACCTATTATCGATAATAATTTGAATTTTAAAATGATTTTATTTTGATATTTATCAAACAGAATATCCGATAAATAAAAAATAACTTATTTTTAATCATCCATATTATCAGATTTCCTATAACTTACCTCTATAAATAGAAAGAGAAGTCTCTTGGTTTAGGGTTAACATTACTAGCTATTGTTAATAATTAATAAAGCAATCATTAGTAGCTAATAGTGATTAAGAGCAAGAGATAGTAATTAAGAACTCCCTTTTTAGTAACTCTTATAGAACGACAGTAGGTTTTCCAAAAGCAAGAAAAAAACATTTTCAACAATCAAACATTAGAGACAAACCCTAAAAACTCTGGATTTATATCTATATTCGATTCTACCTCCTCCTCATCACTTAAGACTCGAGGATCAGTACAATACGGTGATAACTTGAGGGTTCCCAAGTCCAACATCATCAGCACTATTTATACTCTTTTCTTTTAATTTTATGTCATTAGAAACATGTTAGGATGGATTGATGATTATTTTTAATATTTTTTTTGTATGTTTAGATATAGAGTTGTAGTAATCTTACATGCTTTTGTATGCCTAGTGGGTTTTGAATATGATAACGTGTTCTTTTTTGGGTTTTGAGTTTGATGATCATATGTGTAGGATAACATGTTAGGATTGCCTTGTTTTGATCATGATTAAATCTAGTTTTAGATCCATATGATAGGATTTTACATGAAAAGGTTTATGTCTACTTTAAGTTTGTTTTTGGTAGCTTTAGATGTACTTGCTTTAAAATCAATTGCTTTATTTCTTTATTTCATGCCTTTTTGCATATACTAATAATATTTGATGTGTTTTGTCTTTAAACTAAGCGAAATTGGCTTGAGCAGTAGCCTAGCTGATCATCTATGCGTTGTGCCAATCGACTCAGTATTGTCACCTAATCGGCAGTTCTTGGAAGTTGCCCTAATTTGCAGATTTTCGACCCCTTTTGGCATTTTTGCATATTTATACCTAAATTAGTTGTTTTCAGTCTATTAGTTGTAGGAAGGACTATAATAGTTAGATTTATCTGCTTTCTTTATTTTTCGCTTTATTTTAGTGATGTATGGAAAATAATTGATTATCTAATTGTTAATCAAAATTAGACATTTAGACTTACGCCTTAAATCAGACTTTGGCATGAAATCTGTAGTCCATTAGGTTAAAGAGATGGTAAATTGGGCTTAAGCTAAAATCCATGTAGTCTTAAGTGGGCTTTGCCATGTTCTTAAACTTAGTCAATCAATCCACTTAAAGTAGGATGAGCAAATTGGGCCTTGGCATGCAATTGATACTCCACTTAGGATAAATACTTGGAAATTAGAAGCATAACTTATAATTGGTCTAGAGTAAGTAGGCTTCATACGTAACCAAATAGTAAACAATAAGCTAACAACATAAATGGCTTTGGGTGTAACTAAAATGGGCTAGACTTAGATGGACCTCACATGCTGTAGTGGTTAGTTTAAAGATATAATTATTGTGTTTATAGGGAATCGCCCATTAAACAATAAAAGTAAAAATAAGGATACACAAATAAGGAAGTTGACTTTCAGATCCATCTCTGGATATGGTGAAACTTCCTTATGGATTCTAGAAACGGCACTCAATTAGTAAAAGTGTCCTAGAGAATTATGAACCTTAGAATTATGACACTAGCTAACCATCACTTACAAGTAATAAGTAAATTTCCTTTGTCTTATAGGCCCTTAAGTGGGGAGACGAGCAAAGAAAGGATATTTTTACTTGTGGCAGCCTTTTATCCTTAGCCAAAACTCAACTCATGGTAATGACAGCAGTTCCTTTAGGAACATAATTTCTTTCTATATAAGATATTTTCCTCTATAGGTGTTTAAATCCACATCTTGGAGGACCTAAGCCCAAGACATGTGTAGTTAGGCCTTAGGCCCAAAAATATATAGGTTTTATACTTATATTGGAAAATATCAACTTGTTTGCTTTAATTTGCTTTGAGAGTTTTTGGTATGCACATCAGGACTACTAAGCCCTGTTGATAGTAAGCCCAGACCCAAAATCGTAGGGAAGAAAGACTCACCTTGAACCGTGTGCGGGAGTAATAAAGTTGGAAGGATGATTGTAAATTTCTTTATGATTGCTAGTTCTTAATATTATGCATTACACGTGCATCATGCATCATACTAACTCTTTGTTTTGAAGCCATATAGATTCTCCTTTAGGTTAGAAAAGATAGGAGAGCAGTAGGCTAGAGAGGATACCAATTTTATCGAAGATCTGGTCGGTGTTATAGTTCCTCGAGAGACGAAGATATCAGTATTTTTTGAACAAGACTAAAGCTAACCTAAGATGGCTAACGAAAGAGCTAATGAGCAGGATATCGAGATCCTCAAGAATGTTGTCATCGGGGATCTGAGGGGTGTGATTTGGGAGGAGATCCTACAAATTTTGGCTGGGATGGCTGCAAACCAAGTCCCACCTGCTACTCAAGTTGCACCAGCTGCCTCTGCGATAGCTAATCCTCATGCTTTTATTGACTCAGTATCCATCACTACTAAAACTATTGTTGCTAATATAGTTGCAGTTGTTACTAATACTGAAGATCCGGCTAGGAGAGCAATGCCCTAGTTTTTTTGGAATTTCGATGTGTTTATACTAGACTAGGTCAAGAGGGAGACTACCCTTGCCACTAATAAGGTTGTGAGTGGCTTGAATGCAAGGCTTGACTAGATACAAGGGATACCAAAAATCAAAGGGTTGGACCCGACCTGATTTCGACGAGTTAGTTTTGACGGATGAGGACAAGTTGCCAGCGAAATTCAGAATGCTCGAGATGAACAAGTTTAATGAGACTGGATCCAAAGATTCACTTGAAGTAGTATGCTGCTATCATGGGAACTATTGAATTGAGTAAGACCTAAGTTGTAAAGCTATTTGTACTATCATTAAAAGGGACCTACTATAAACTAGTACCATGCATTGGAAAAGTCTGTTAAAGCCAAATGGCGAGATTTATATAATTCTTTGTCAAGAAATATGACTATAATACTAATCTCGAAGTGTCAATAAGGGATCTTGAGTCCACTAAGCAAAAATCGAATGAATCCTTCTCTGATTTCTTAACCAGGTGGAGGAATAAGGCTGGGTTGATAAGAACAAATCTTTTGAGAAGGACCAACTTCATATGGTGGTCCACAACATTCTTCTAGCTTTGGTTGAGAGGCTTCGGATGATGAATCTGAAGACATTCATGGAAATATATGATAACAGGCTTTAGGTTAAGGAAATCGAGAATGATGAAAGGAAGAATGTACAAGCTAGTGAGAGGCCAAATTATCAAGCTAGAGGGAGCATAACTCTTGATGTGAATGCTGTCCAATAACTAAAGAAAATTATCCAATTTCAAGTAGCCTCTTTCGAAAATCTCTAAAAGGCTGGTACAAAATGGCCTGCTCCATCCCATTACCTTCAAGAACCCTCCAAAACCAAACACACCTAGATACAAACCAAACACCTATTACAAATTCCACCAAGCACCCGGACACACACACTGACAAATGTATTTGCCTAAAATAAAAAATACAAGACCTCATTGACATCGGAAAGCTAACCGTCCCTGACCAACCTAACACTAAGAGAAACCCCCTGCCTAACTATAACAGCACACCACCCCCAAATTAGGTATATAGATCACTCCTGAATCAGTGAAGAGGAGATCATGAATTCCTTCCAAGACAAACTCTTACTTGAAACTAAACCAGAGCCAAAACCAAAAAGCCCACGGAGAACCTTTACCGAGCTGGGGGCAACATTATATATGGTGTTCCAACACCTAGTAAGGAGCAGAAAACTCAAGCCCCTATCATCGAGAAGTGGTCCTAACTTTCAAAATGGTCAATACTGTAAGTATCAGCATACTTTTGGGCATGTGACGGATTAGTGCAATCTTCTTAAGTAAGAAATCCAGGACCTGATAGAATATAGAGATTGGCGAGTAGAGCAAGCTCCTCGAGATGAGTGTGAAGAATTGTTAGGGCAGCCTTCGGGCAAGTTCGACTTCAAGGTCTATTATTCGAGGCGTCTTTCGGTGACATTTGAATTGAGGATATTATACCGAATGGTCGGGGATCAGATAGCGAGGAGCAAGAAATGGGTGATTGTTGCCTCCTAAAAGTATGAAAAGAGGGTGAAAAGAAGTCGGCCATGGCCACAAACATCTGGTACAGTTTTAGAGATGAGTGCAAAGTCCAAGACAGCGGTGCCAAAGATATTTGGGCAGACAGTGATTTTAACAAAGAAGCTAAGCTAGTGGTTAATGTAATGATAAGGGGCACAAGAGCTGAAGTAGGTCGAGAAAGCGCCAAAAGAAAAGGACAATGGGCTGTTAAAAGAGCTGAAGAAGAACAAAAAGACTACCGACATCTAGGAGTTATTGATGCACTCACAAGACTATAAAAAGGCTCTAATTCAATCCTTGTCTAGCATCACCATAACCATAATAGCCACCCTAAAGGAAATGATGAAAATGGTAACTGACAAAACCACCGAGATGATTACTTTCCGGATGAAGATTTGCCACTAGAGAGAAGGGACCATAACAAGACTCTTTACATTGCGGCTGAAGTAAAAGGAAAAATGACTCTATGTGTGATGGTAGACGATGGGTCAACTATCAATATTTTTCCTTCTCGCATACTTCCTAAACTAGGAGTGACTGCTGGAGACCTAAAATAGTCTAACATGGTCATAAGAGCCTATAACGAGACTAAAAGAGACGTGGAAGGGAGATTCTCAGCACTGGTAAAAATGAGTCTTATAGAGTCCTAGGTCGAATTCACTGTGCTGGATAGCCCAATAACTTTTACTTTATTATTAGGTAGGCCATGGTTTCATGTCCTAAGAGAAGTTCCTTCCATTTTTTATTAGAAAGTCAAATTCCTTAACGAAGGAGAGATAATCACCATTAACGTTGAAGGTGGCAAGGTCATCTCGGCTATCCAAGAAGCTACTAAGGACCTTGAGGCCTTGACCGAGTTTCAGGTTGTTGTCCTCTATGAGGATTATATGGATATGAAGGTGGTGAGCATGTTCAAGAAGATGGACTTCATGCCCTAAGGAAGAATCAGTAGAGAATTACAGAATTGCCAAACTTCAAAGGATAAAAAAGCCGACATGGTTTAGGGTACTAGGAGGATGAAGATGAGGGCAAACCAAAGGGTAAAACTTTAAAAGAAATTTTTGTCTAGGAGTATAAGTCCTACTCTAGGGAGCCCAAGACTATTACAATAGTTGGGATTGAGGTGCCAAGGTTTGAGATCTTCAAGAATTTTATCGTTGACATAATAGTTATACTAAGCATCAAGGACGACCAAAAGAAGGTCACAAGAAAGGTCGAAGAGTTAAAACTGGAGGAATTCATCTGCCTGCTAAAGAATTTGAGTTCACAGCGTTTAGCTGCTCTAGTTGAGTGAAATATCATTGATGTATTCTATGAATAAACTAATGTTATAACATCTGATCTTTATGAAGATATCAACACCCATTTCCCAAATCTAGATATCGAGGGAATCACGAAAAACTCTATGATGAAAGTTATTCCCTTTCTTGAGTCTCGGGAGATTGAGGGCAGGCGAATCCAAGTTAGGGTTGAGAATAATTGAGCTAAAATTAATTTCGGTTTAATTAATAGAAAAAATTAACTTTGAGGGGTAAAAACGGTAGTTTCCGCAAGTTTAGGGACCAAATCATTAAAATTTTTAAATTTTTTTGCCCACAAAGCCAATTCTCTACATATAGTCAAGTCGCTCTACATAGAGCCGAATCGGCACTATGTCCAGCCGGTCGGCTCAACATAATGTCAGATTACTATTTTTTGAGATTTAGCACCGTTTTACACGTATTTTGACTTTGAATCACCCAAAAATATATAAATAAGTTTCTAGAAAGTCTTCTATGATAATTATTGAGATCTTTAAGAGGTATTTATTAGATATTATCGACCGATTAAATAAAATACATTTTCCTTTTAAAAGAATAAAAAAAGGTTGAAGTTTATCGCTATATTCTTTTAAGGTTTCTAAACCCTAGCCTAATAAGCATCATTATGCTGCAGGTCTAGGTTAGCTACAATCATTATGCATTGGCAACAGTCTTTAAAAAAATAGAGATTTTTGAGAGAAAATCCTATGTATTAAATATAAAGAGTTTTCTTTTAAGAAATCACTAAGAAAGAACCTCAGATTAGGAAACCTTTTTTTTTAGAAGGATTGTGATTTTTTAGATCTCAAGAAAAATTGGATTCTCAGCCAATCTTTGATTCAACTACTTCCTCATCTCTTGAGACTCGTAGAACAAAAATCTACGGTGACAACTTAAGGGTTCCCCTACATCCACATCATCAACATCACTCTTCCCCTACTAGTTTCTTTATGTTGATTTATGAATTTAGAAAAATGATTAGGTTTATCTTTGAATGTATAACATGATTCATATTATTTAGATTAGGATGTCTCTTGATTTAAGTAGTCCATGTAGGCTTAAAGGGTGTAACCAAAACATAATTTGCCTTGTACATAATCAATTAATAAAATAGATTAACAAATTAAACCTGGGTTAGGCCTAATAAAATGGGCTAGACTTAAGAGGACCTGACATGTTGTAATGAGGAATCAGGCCTCAAGCCCAAAATATGCAAGCTTTATACTTATATTGAGAAACATTGCTTTGTTTATTTTAAATATGCTTTGAGAGCTTAGGACATGCGCGTCAGGCCTACTATCCCCTATTGATAAAAAATCTAAACCCAAAATCCTAAAGAAAAAAGACTCACCATGAACTGTGTGTGGGAGAAATAAGGTTGGAAGGATGTTTTGTATAAATAACTCTCTGTATGCTAACCTTTCTTTCTATCTTTGTGCATATCATGTGCATCATGCATCGCATGCATCATACTAACCCTTTGATTTTTAGCCATATAGACACTCCTTTAGGTTGGAAGAGGCAAGACAACGAAAGGCTAGAAAGATTACCTATCTAACCAAGTATTCGGACCGTGATAGAGCTTCTCGAAAAGCTAAGACATCAAGCTTCTACTAGCAAGACTGGAGCTATATCTGAGATGGCCAACAAAAGAGCTAATCAACAAGATGTTGAGATCCTCAAGAATGTTGTTGTTGATGATCTAAAGGGTATGATCTAGGAGGAGCTCCAACAACTTTTGGCTGGGATGACTGCAAACTAAGCCCTACTTATTGCCCGATTGACCCAGTTGCTCCTATAGTTGTTTATCCGACTATAATTGTTGTTGAAATTGCTACCATTGCCAATGCTAATGCTAAAGACTTTACTAGGAGAAGGGTGCCCCAAAATCATTAAGATCTCGACGAATTCGTACTAGATCAAGCCAAAAGGGAGACTACCCTTGCTACTAATGAAGCTGTGAGTGGCTTGAGCGCTAGACTTGACAAGATGCAAGGCATGCTGGAAATCAAAGGGTTGGACCTAACCTATATTTTAAAGCATTGGTGTTGAAAGGCAAAGATAAGCTGCCTACAAAGTTCAGGATGCCTGAGATGAACAAGTTCTACGGGACTTGTAATTCGAAGGTTCATCTAAAGTAGTATGTCACCATCATGGGAACTACTTAGCTAAGTATGACTCAAATTGTCAAGTTGTGTACTGTCTCTAGAAGGACCCGCTCTAAACTGGTAACATGGTTTAGCAAAAATTCGCTAAAGTTGAATGGCGTGATTTAAGTAACTCTTTCGTTAAGCAATACAACTATAATACTTAGTTGGAAGTGTCAATTAGGGACCTCGAGTCCACCAAGCAAAAGCCAAACGGGTCCTTCTCTGATTTCTTGGGTAGGTGGAGGAATAAGGCTAGGTTGATAAAAACAAGCCCTTTAAAGAGGACAAAGTTCGTATGATGATCCGAATTGTTCTTCCAGGATGGGTCAAAAGGCTTTAGATGATGAACTGAAAGAGTTTCATGGACCTATATGATGACAGGCTTTAGGTCAAAGAAATCAAAATTGACAAAAGGAAGGCTAAGCGAATTGGTGGAAGGCTGAATTACCAAGCTAGAGGGAGCAGGACTTTATATGTGAATTTTTTCCAGCAACAGAGGAAGTTCTCCAACTTCAGTAACCTCCCTCGAAGATCTTAAGAGTTTAGTACAAAATGGCATGCTCCAACCGACCACCTTGAAAAACCTATCTAATCTAATGCACCCAATTACAAACCCAACACCTTCTGGAAATTCCACCAAGCACCTAGCCACCACATAAATAATTGCATCCGGTTGAAACATGAAATCCAAGACCTCATCAATACTGGAAAACTAACCGATCTAGACTAGCCCCGATACTAGAAGAAATCCCCTACTAAACTACAATAATGCACCATGCCCAAACCAAGTGTCCATGATCACCCCTGACTTCAGCAAAGAGGAGGTCATGAACTTTTTCCAAGACATATCCCAACTCGAGCTAGAGCTAAATAGCCCATAAAGAACCTTCACCGAGCTGGGGGCACCATTATTCGTGGTGTTCCAACATCTAAAGTAGAGCGGGAAACTCAAGTCCCAATCATGAAAAGCAGTCCTAAACCTCACAATGGCCAATATTGTGAGTATCACCAGGCTTTCGAGCATGTAACAGATCAGTGCAACCGTCTCAAACATGATATTCAAAACTTAATTGAATGTGTGGAATGGCAAGTTGAGCAACTTCCTCGGTATGAATGTGAAGACCTAAGGTAGCCCTCGAGCAAATTTGACTTCAAAGTTTGCTTTCCAAGGCCCCTATCGGTTGACATTCAAATTGATGATATTGTTAAGTGGCTAGGGGTCAGACGATGATCAAGCAGCTTGTGAACCTTGTGTCCTAGAGGTTTGGAAGGAAGGTGAGAAGAAGTCGATAATGGCTATCAACATTTGGTATAGTTCTGGGAATGCGTGTGAAGTCCAAGACACTAGGGCAAAGGATATCTAGGCAGACAGTGACTCCGATAAAGAAGCTAAGCTACTGATTAAGGTTGAGGACACAAGGGTACAAGAGTTAAGATAAGTCAAGAAAGCACCGAAAGAAGGGGATAATGGGTTATTAGAGAAATTGAAGAAGGATAAGAAGATGGCTGACATTTGGGAGCTACTAATGCACTTATCGGATCACAGAAAAGCCTTAATCCAGAACTTGTCTGGTATAAGTATTAGTATAGTAGCTAACCCCCAAGGAGATGATCAAAATGGTAACTGACAAGACCATCGGGATGATCACTTTCTCGGATGAAGACTAACCACTCGAGGGGAGAGACCACAACAAGGCTCTCTATATAGCAGCAGAGGTCAAAGGGATAAGGACTCCATGTATGATGGTCGATGATAGGTCAACCATCAATGTGTGTCCATCTCGCATACTCCCTAAGTTAAACATGATTGCAAAAGACTTGAAACCATCAAATATGGTTCTAAGGGCTTAGGACAAGAACAAGAAAGTTGTGGAGGGGACGTCTACAACACTAGTAAAAATAGGTCCCACTGAATCTAGATGGAATTCACTATCAACCTTTTCTTTATTATTAGGAAGGCCATGGCATCATGCCTTGGGAGGAGTCCTTTCCACTGTACAACAAAAGGTCAAGTTCCCTCATGAAAGCGAAATAGTGACTGTTAACGCTGAAGGTGGTAAGGTTATATCGTCCATTCAAGAAGTTGTCAAGGAGTTGGAAGCCCTTACTGGATTCCAAGTTATTTTTCTCTATGAGGACTATATAGATCCTAAAGTTGCCAGCATGTTTAAGAAGATGGATTTCATGCTTGGAATGGGGATAGGAAAGAACTAGCAAGGTGTCATAGAGCTGTCGAACTTCAAAGGTCAGAAAACTCGACATGGTTTAGGTCATTGCTAGGATGAAGATAATGGCAAACCAAAGGGTAAGACTCTAAAAGATGTATTTTTCGAAGAGGACAAACCCTACTATGGGGAGCCCAAACCTATTACAATAGTTAGGATTAACATACCAGGATTCAAGATATTCAAGAACCTGATCATCGGCATGATGGTCAAGCTGAGAATCAAGGAGGTCCAAGAGAAGTTTACCACCAAGGTAGAGGAGCTGAAGCTAGAGGTGTTCATATCCCTGCTAGAAAAGCAAAGTCAGTAAGAGCTAGCTGCTCTGGTAGAGGAGCATATCATTGATCTATGATGATGTAATAACGTCAAATCTTTATGAGGATGATGTTTCTTTTATTTCTAAGATCAATGATACAAACTTCAATTTTGCTTACTTATGGGATGTTTTTCCTTATGGTAGTATGCATTTTAATAATCAAGACATGTACATATTTGACATTAATTCCATCCAATTTGATTCATTTAATTTAGGCACAAATGCATATCCAAGGAATATTTCAATAGCTCATGATATAACTCATGAGTAGAAGAGAGAATTAGAAAAAATAATAGTAAAAATAAAAAAAAGTATTTGCTTGGTTTTACAATGACATGCCAGGATTAGATAGAAAAATAGCAGAGCATTATATTCCAACCTATCCACACATCAAGCCAATTAAGCAAAAAATGAGAAAGCTAAGGCTGAAATGGGCAAAGAATATTCGAAAGGAGGTAGCTAAGCAGGTAAACGTCAATTTCCTTGATGTAGTCAACTATCCTAAATGGTTGACGAATATCGTCCTAGTCCAAAAGAATGATGGAAATGTTAGGATGTGCATGGATTATCAGGACCTAAACAAGGCATGCCCTAAAGATGATTTTCCCCTTCCTCACATAAATGTGATAGTCGACAGTGCTGCTTCAAGTGCAATGTACTCTTTCACCGATGGTTTCTCCGGGTACAACCAGATCATGATGGCAGTAGTAGACAAGCTAAAGACGGCATTCATCATCGAGTTGGGTACGTACTATTATAAGGTTATGCCTTTTGGACTAAATAATGTTGGGGCAACTTATCAAAGAGTAGCCACTATCTTGTTTCATGACATGAAGCACAAGGAGGTGGAGGTGTACGTAGACGATATGATGGTAAAGTCTGAAACAAGGGAAGGACATTTTCCAGGCTCTTGATAAGTTATTAGGACGAGTGAAAAGGTATAACTTGAGGCTTAATCCAAAGAAGAGTGCATTCATAGTAACATTAAGGAAACTGCTAAGGCACATAGTGACCCAGCGGGGAATAGTGATCTATTCGAACAAGGTAAAAGCTATTCAAGAGATGCCACCATTGAAGACAGAGAAAGAGGTAAGAGAATTTCTAAGACATCTGCAATGCATTAGCAGGTTCATTTCTAAGCTCACAATGGTTTTGTGATCGCATATTTAAGCTTTTGAGGAAACACCAAGCTATTGTGTGGGATAAGCACTAGCAGAAAGCCTTCGATAGAATTAAGGAGTATCTAATGAAGCTGCTGAAGGATGGTAAGCCATTGATTCTATATTTGGCCTTGGAAGAGGAAGTCATGGGGGCAATGGTACCATAGTGTGGGCCTAATGACGTGGAGCATGCAGTCTACTATCTCAATAAGAAATTGCTATGGTATGATTCAAACTATAACCTCATGGACAAGACCTATCTAGCATGATATGAGCTACGAGGAAATTGAGAAACTATTTCTAGTCTTATAGGGTGTAAGCAATTTCAAAAATAGACCCACTAAAGTATATGTTTGAAGCTCTGTCTCTTATAGGAAAGCTAGCAAGATGGTTGGTGCTTCTAATAGAGTTCAATATCAAGTACGTCACTAAGAAAGGTAGTCAAGGGTAGGGCTGTAGCAGAATTCTTAGCTTATAATGCAATCGAGGGAGATTATCCTTGGGTTTTGGATTTTTTCTAATGAAAATCTTAGGGCAATCGAGATCCAAGAATGGAAGATGTAATTTGATGGAGCTGTGAATGCAAAAGGTGTAGGGTTAGGAGTAGTCCTGATCACGTCGGAAGGAGAGATGCTGCTAACGGCCAAGAGATTGGACTTTAAAGTGACAAATAACATGGCTTAGTATGAAGCACGTTGATAAGCATCATACTACACATGTTTTCATGCCCGATTATTTATATTTTTATGCATGATTATCCCGTTTTATGCTAGAATCACCTATCTTTTGTTTCCTTTCTCGTTTCAGGTCATTTTCGAAGGACACCATCAATAATTGAGGGAAATACGTGTGATTACGGACCAAAATCCATCAAATTGGGTGAGAACTAGCACCCCGAGGGTTGAGCCGGTTGTGCTGAATTACCAAGAGGCTATCCCCAATTGTGGCATTTCAGCACGACTTCCGTAGCCACCACGGCCTCCAGCACGGCCTGTGGTGGCTCAGCACCAGCTTAGGCACGACTTGGAATGAGTCGTGACAGACTCCATAGATTGACCTTGCACGGACTCGGCGTCTTGAATCATCACAACTGGACTCTAGCCGTCTTTGAATCATCATGACTGGACTCTGGCCATGCTGAATCAACTACATAGGCAATTTTGAGTTCTTTTGGAGGAGGGGACGATTTCTGGACTCAATTCCAAGACACACACTTAATCAATTATTTCCTATACCTCAATTGTAGACCTTGAGAGATTCATCAATTGAAGGAGGGATTTCACTTGTTCCAACATCGAATTGAAGATCAAGACAAACTTTGGGAGCATTCAAGAGGCAACTAGGGTTTGAGATTTCGAATTTTGCAATTTTAGGGTTTCTCCTTCAGCTTGAAAGAGAAGGGTGTACATGCCTTTAATTTGTTTTTCCTTATTTTGTTCCCTAATTGCTTTAACCATGAACATGAGTAGCTAGATCTTTTGAATCCATTAGGGTTCACCTTTATTGATGGATTATGCTTAATTGTTAGTTTTTATAATTGTCATTCTTGCAATCTTCTTGCTATTCAGTAATAAAAGTTTGATTCAGTTAATTTGAGACGTTGGATTAATTGTTTATTAGGTTGTTTCTTGATATTGAGAAATGCTTGTTACAATTGGACATTGAATAGTAAGAACTGGTAGTTAACACTTAGAGATAATGTTGATTTACTCACCGGATTAAGAACTAATAACTCTTAATAGTTTTAAATCATGCTTAATGCTAATCTGTAGTAATCCGATAGGAAGAGATTCCATTAGGTTAGTGCAGGTTTAGGAATCCGGTAAGCTCGAGAGAGGAACCGGGATTCAATTCAGGATTTAGGCACGGGTAAGCAAGATCGGTAATCCGTACAATCCATTTTTAGAATTCCATTACTTAGGCTCCCTTTTGGGTTTGTTTCTCTCTTTGCAATTGTCTTTTGATTGTCCGTTGTTCTTCATTTACTTATTTGCACTCATAACCATTAGCTGGTACGTTAGAACTTTCACACCCTATTTCAGACTAGATAACATAGTAAATAGTAGTAACTCTAGGTTCACCCGATCTCCAGGGATACGACCTTGATACTCACTAGTGCTAGGTTGCATCGGTAGGTTCACTGCCTTAGGTGTAGGTTGCATAAAGAGCCCATCAAGTTTTTGGCGCGTTCTTGTGTGACGATGTAGTGAACTAAAGTGAATTATTTTTGTGTTAATTTAGTCGTTATTTGTTTATTCATTTATTCTTTATTTTTATTATCATTTATTGTTATATTTTTTTTTGATTGATTGGTGGTTGTTTAGTTGTCGGTTTCAGGTAGTATATGACCAGGAGCTCTAACCCTGATCCAATAGCACCTTTATCGACCGGGCGCTCTCGGATTATTGAGACGGCGTTTGCGGTGATTGAGGAGGAGGACAGAGTTACGGTTCAGGTTCAAGGAACTGACGCGATGGAGAACCTCAACCCCCAGGCCGATGATGATCAAAGGACTATGTACGAGTTTGCTCGACACTCTTTAGATGGGACGAAAACGAGTATAGTCAGACCTGCTATAGCGGCCAACAATTTTGAGATAAAGGCCAATGTTATCCAGATGATACAACAAAGCATGCAGTTTGGAGGATTGCCCAGCGACGATCCCAATGCACATATCTCCAACTTTTTGGAGATTTGTGACACATTCAAAATAAATGGAACAACCGATGATGCCATTCGGCTGAGATTGTTTCCATTTTCCTTGAGGGATAGAGCAAAGAGATGGCTGTAATCTCTTCCACAACAGACGATCACTACCTGGAAGGCGTTGGCCGAAAAATTTTTATATAAGTATTTTCCTCCCGCTAAAACTGCTAAACTTAGAAATGACATATCTTCTTTTGTGCAGTTTGATGATGAAAGCATGTACGATGCATGAGAGAGATTTAAGGATGTTTTGAGATGCTGCCCACATCACGGATTGCCAGTGTGGATGCAGGTTCAGACCTTCTATAGCGGGTTGAACCTTGCAACGAGGCAGATGGTGGATGCTGCAGCAGGTGGGGCGCTAAATAGTAAGACGCCCAAGCAGGCTCAGAACCTGATAGAGGAAATGGCCATGAACAACTATCAATGGCAATCCTCTAGGAGTCGACCAGGAAGACAGGGAGTGGTCAACCAAGTGGACTCTACAGCAACCTTGGCAGCTCAAGTGGAGCTTCTAGCCAAGAAGATCGACCAACTCCGGATCTTGCAGTTCATGCGTGAGCGTTGGGCTGCGAGTTTTGTGGTGGCCCGCATTACAGTATGAACTATACCACGGGAGGTATGTTTGCTTCATCCTCTACTACTTTTCCATCTAATTATGCTATGTCTTCTGATGTTGAACAGGTTGATTATATGGGGAATGCCCCAAGGCAGCAGAACGATCCTTACAGCAATACATACAACCCTGGGTGGCACAATCATCCCAACTTCAGTTGGAGGAACAATAACGCTCAGGGTCCACCTGGTTTTTAGAGACTTCATCAGCAGCGGCAACATTCGGTAGGCACATAAGCTCCTCCTCTACCAGAAAAGAAGTCAAATTTAGAGGAGCTTATGATGAAGTTTATAGCGTCTACGGAGATGAGGTTCCGATGGTGATAGTGCACTTAGGAACCGGCAGGCCTCAATTCAGAACTTGGAGACCCATATTGGCCAAATCCTACAGATGTTATCCGAAGGCGAGGCGCTCGAGCACCACTGAGTCTAACCCGAGGGGAGCACGTGAGCGCCATCACTTTCGCGTTCGGGTAAGTTAGTTTCAGCTCATTCTAAGCCTGTTTTTTATGACGCCCACTATTGATGTGCGAGGTTAAGGCAAGCGGTAAGGTTAGGGAACCTGAGGGACAAAGGTGAAATCAATTCCAGTCAGGGAATATCAACCTAAGATTCCTTATCCTGCTAGAGCTAAACAAGCAGAGGTGAAAGAGCAGTTTAGTAAGTTTTTAGATATTTTTAGACAACTGCATATTAACTTGCCTTTTATTGATGCATTGGAGCAGATGTCGAAGTATGCTAAGTTCTTAAAGGACATACTTAGCAGAAAAAGGAAGTTGGAGGAGGTCGCCTATGTTCGACAATGAGGAGTGCTCAGCGGTGTTTCAGAGCAAGTTGCCAGAGAAACGTCACGATCCAGGGAGTTTCACTATTCCCTACACTTTAGGTAATTTATGTGTTGATGATGCATTAGCTGATTTGGGGGCTAGCATAAATGTCATGCCCACTAGTTTGTTCAATAAGCTAGGTTTGGGGGAGGCAAAATCCACTAGGATGTGCATTCAATTAGCTGACCGTTCTGTTAAGCTTCCTAGGGGAATTGTGGAAAATGTGCTAGTTAAGGTAGATAAGTTCATATTCCCTGTGGACTTTGTGGTTTTGGATATGGACAATGAGCATGGTGTACCATTAATTTTGGGGAGACCTTTCCTTGCCACAGCTAGAGCTAAAATAGACGTATTTGAGGGGAAGTTAGAACTTAATGTAGGGGACGACTGTGTCACTTTTAGTTTACCCTCATTTGATAGTTCTTCCACCGACCATGTTCATGCCATTTGTTGTATTGATGGAATTGATCTTGCATGTAATAAACAATCACAAGATGTACAAATGGATGATGCTATACATGTTTCTTCCCCTACTAGTATGTGTTATTCATCTGAAAAAAATAACTTGTATCAATATGAGACTTTGTGCTGTGATAGACCCGAAAAGGGTAGTTGCAAGTTTGTTTTTGACAGGTCATTTAGCCGAAATTCGGAGTGGATGAATGGACATCCCAAATCGGTCCAGAGAGCACCTCCTTGGTCATCTACTGCACACATCGGACCTTTTCATTGCGCTTATATGCCTCGAGCCCCAACTTACATTGAGCCTACCTTCTTAATTTGCCCGCGATGCAGGAATGTTGATCCAGAGTCCAGCTAAACGAATCGAACAAAAAGAAGCGCCTTCAGGAGGCATTCCCGAATCTATTTTTGCTTTCTGAATTTTTGGACATTTTTTATTTTATTTTATGTAGTCATTTGTAGTTAGATATTTCAATCTGTTTTTAGTAAGTTTGATTTTGAGGAGATGCTATCTTATTGAACCTTTTACTAGATGTTGCTTGGAATGTGTTTATTCTTGAATTTTGCAGGAGTTAGCCTACTTGATGCTCGTACGTAATTTTGAGGACTAACATATTTTGGAAGTGTTAAAGTACACATCAAGGGGCGGTATCTAGTAGACTTTCTAGTTTTTATCTCTTTTGTCGTCTTGTTTTTCTCTTAGTTTTCTAATTTCTTTTATGGACTCCCATAATTAGCTTCATTTCGTGATTTTATTCCTTTTATTTTGGAGTGCCTACCTTGTTTATCACCGAGGACAATGTTTTTCACAAGTGTGGGGTAGATGCAAGTAGATCTGTCGATTAATGATTTTCTCCTTTGAATGGATTCCCTTATAGCTTTTATCGAACCTTATTGGAAGAAGGCAATGAACGAATCTCTTAATTACAATCCAGCCAAGTAAAACTGGTATTTTTCCTTAAATTCTTCCATTCTACTTTATCTTAGATATAGAACAACGTTAATATTGTTGCTTATTATTGTGATTAATTTGTTTAAACTTTGGTTTGAGAATTCATGCAATTTTAACCCACTCGAATGGTGAGATTTTGAGCCAATTGGTGCATCACTATTATGCTCCCTTTTCTTTCATTAGTGAGCATTGTACAGAATCTCTGTTTCTAGAACTTGCTTTACGATATCTTTTGAGATTACATGAATTGTCAATAATCGTGAGATGATTTGGGCACTTAGGATTTACACAATTTGGCCAAAAGCCTAACCCTGTTTTTCCCTTAGTGAACCAATTTTGAGCCTTAGCCTTTCCTTTCGTGATAATAATACTTGATGACACTCATTTTATCACTTCTATTCATTTGACCATTCTTTCTACCATTGTTGCTTTGGAAATTATGTAAGTTTATACGCATTTTATTTTGGATCAATCTGCAATCATATATTTCACTAAGTTGCTAGATTTTTCATAGATGCTCCCTTCAATTAAAAAAAAAATGATATTCAGTCTTATTGTATGTGTCAATAACCAACAACCCCTACATAGCTGTTGTAATATATATACATAGTATATATATATTCAATAAAAAAAATAAAAGAGTATTAATTTAGTTCATTTTGAGCATCATCTTATTTTTAGAGCAACTTAGTGTTCATTTTGGTACAACACTTGATCCTTCGTTACTTTCTTGCATTACTTGCTTAACTTCCAGCAACTTGTAGCCTACTTTCCATATTTATACGTACCCTACCTTAACCCCATTACAACCTGGCTCAAGACCCTTTGATCATGATTATTGATTATTTCGTAGTAGTGGAGATTGGATCTATAAGCAAGCCTATGGTAAGCACTTTTTCTGTATTTTTGCGTTGAGAGCTTGGCGATCTTCTTTCACCTATATACACTTGTGTGTTTTGAGTGACATCTTATGAGGCATGGTTCTCAATTTCTCAATTTAGATGGTTTATCATTTTAACTTTAGCAACTTTATTAAGTTTGTTCTCTCTCTTAAGGATTTAGTGATTTGGGGATTTTGGGAAAAATCATTATGGAGTTTTGAAATTTGTTTTGAGCTAACCTCCTGCAATGCATTTGATTGAGTTATTTGGTATCTGTTTGACGAGTGAGTTGTTGATTGCTTGAGGACAAGCAAAAGTTTAAGTGTTGGGTAATTTAATAAGCATCATACTACACATGTTTTCATGCCCGATTGTTTACATTTTTATGCATGATTATCCCGTTTTATACTAGAATCACCTGTCTTTTGTTTCCTTTCTCATTTCAGGTCATTTTCGAAGGACACCATCAATAATCGAGGGAAATACGTGTGATTACGGACAAAAATCCATCAAATTGGGTGAGAACTAGCACCCCGAGGGTTGAGCACGGCCTAGACTCCGGCCGTGCTAAATTACCAAGAGGCTATCCCAAATTGTGCCATTTCAGCACGACTTTCGTAGCCATCACGACCTCCAGCACGGCCTGTGGTGGCTCAGCACCGGCTTGGGCACGACTTGGAAGGAGTCGACTGGCAGACTCCGCAGTTGACCTTGCACGGACTCCGTGTCTTTGAATCATCACAGCCTGGACTCCGGCCCTGCTGAATCAACTATATAGGCAATTTTGAGTTCTTTTGGAGGAGGGGACGATTTTTGGACTCAATTCCAAGACACACACTTAATCAATTATTTCCTATACCTCAATTGTAGACCTTGAGAGATCAAATTCATCAATTGAAGGAGGGATTTCACTTGTTCCAACATCTAATTGAAGATCAAGACAAACTTTGGGAGCATTCAAGAGGCAACTAGGGTTTGAGATTTCGAATTTTGCAATTTTAGGTTTTCTCATTCAACTTGAAAGAGAAGGGTGTACATGCCTTTAATTTGTTTTTCCTTATTTTGTTCCCTAATTGCTTTAACCATGAACATGAGTAGCTAGATCTTTTGAATCCATTAGGGTTCACCTTTGTTGATGGATTATGCTTAATTGTTAGTTTTTATAATTGTCATTCTTGCAATCTTCTTGCTATTCAGTAATAAAAGTTTGATTCAGTTAATTTGAGACGTTGGATTAATTGTTTATTAGGTTGTTTCTTGACATTGAGAAATGCTTGTTACAACTGGACATTGAATAGTAAGAACTGGTAGTTAACACTTAGAGATAAGGTTGATTTACTAGCCGGATTAAGAACTAATAACTCTTAATAGTTTTAAATCATGCTTAATGCTAATCTGTAGTAATCCGATAGGAAGAGATTCCATTAGGTTAGTGCAGGTTTAGGAATCCGGTAAGCTCGAGAGAGGCAGGGATTCAATTCGAGGATTTAAAACGCGGGTAAGCAAGATCGGCAATCCATACAATCCATTTTTAGAATTCCATCACTTAGGCTCCCTTTTGGGTTTGTTTCTCTCTTTGTAATTGTCTTTTGATTGTCCATTGTTCTTCATTTACTTATTTGCACTCATAACCATTAGCTGGTACGTTAGAACTTTCACACCCTATTTTAGACTAGATAACATAGCAAACAGTAGTAACTCTAGGTTCACCCAATCTCCAGGGATACGACCTTGATACTCACTAGTGCTAGGCTGCATCGGTAGGTTCACTGCCTTAGGTGTAGGTTGCATAAAGAGCCCATCACACGTTTATATGGATCAGAAGCGGCATGGTAGCAGGAGCGAAGTAGCTGATGGTCTATGGGGACACCACCCTGGTTATTCAAAAAGCCATTTAGAAATGGGATGTGAAAGAAGAAAGGTTGAAGCCATATGTCAATTACCTTCGGACTTTGGATTGCAATTTCTAATTTTTCGTTCATGCACTTGCCATAAGATGAGAAGCAAATGGCATATGCACTAGCTACCTTATCGTTCATGTGGGACAACCCATCGCAGCTTCTAATGAAGCTAGGGTGATTATTAAATCAAGAGCGCCTTGTTATCAAGGAGAGTAGATCATGCAAGTCCAAATGGGACCAAAAGAGAAGCCTTGTTTTTATGATCTAAAAAGATTTGTAGAAAATTAGGAATATCCTAAGGAAGCAACTACAAAGGAAAGGTATGCATTACGAATACAGGCTAGAGACTACCTCAGCCATGAAGGAGTGTTGTACAGAAGAATGACTTTAGGTGTCCAGCTTCGATATGTTACTAAATCAAAAGCGCGGGTTGTAATGGAGGAGATGCATAAAGGGGTATGTGGCCCTCATATGAATGGCATATTGTTAACCAGAAAAGTTATGTGTCAAGGATATTATTGGTTAACAATGTAGAAGGATTGCCATGAGTATCAGCTCTATAATGACTTAAGTCATATTCCCCTAACCGAACATCATAATTTGACATCACCATGGCCTTTTGCAGCTTAGGGAATCGACATCATCAAAGAGAAAAAACCTCATTCGAATGCTCATAGGTACATAGTCATGGCAATCGATTACTTCTCCAAGTGGATTGATGCTGAGTCATTCACTACTGTAGGGGTAAGGCATATGGCTAGGTTTATAAAGAGGAATATGATCTACAGGTATGTGGTACCACATCACGTTGTGACAGATAAAGATGTGCAGTTCATAGGTGAGATAGCAGACATATTAGCGGAGTACAATGTTGAACATCATAGATCCTCTCCATATAAACCTCAGGCAAATGGAGCGATGGAAACAAGCAAGAAGAACTTAAAGAAAATATTGTCGAAGATGATATTGAATCACAAGGATTGGTTGTTTTGATTACTACCCTTTGCACTTTGGGAACATCGAACAATTGAGTGGATGTTGATAGGACAGACTCCATACATTTCAGTTTATGGGACTCAAGCATGCTTGCTAGTTGAGTTAGAGTTGAAATCTTTGAGAGTTATGTTAAAGGCTAAAATACTAAAGTACCAATGGGTTGAGTAGAGATACGAACAGTTGGCTCTAATCGATGAAAGGAGGATGAAAGCCCTTTTATCACACGTAGTTGTACCATAAGTGAATAGCTAGGGTGTTTAATAAGAAAGTAAGGCCAGTGAAAATCAGAGCCAGTGACTTGGTATTGAAACACACAAGACCTACCGTATTTGACCCAAGAGGAAAGTTCAGGCCCAATCAAAAAGGCCCGTACTTGGTAAAGAAAATTCTGCCTAAGGGTGTCGCTAAGATTTCAGACTTGGAAGGGAATGAGTTCTTTGAGCCAATTAACCTAGATCGTCTCAAGAAATACTATATATAAAAATAGAAAAATAATAATAATAGAAAAAATAAGCCTGCTGATCAGAAAATTTGAAAACGCTGGTCAGGTAAAAAAAAGCAATGGGAGAGAATAATTAGCTAGAAAATCTGAAAAGATTGGCTAATGACAAAAATTGTATCACGAGACATCAAAATTTGTCCATCTAGGCCTTTAGTAAATGATTAAATTGTTTAGAATTTTTATCAAACATACATATGTCTGTCTATTATTCTACACATTAACTGAAAGAAAATTAAGCTAAAGTCCTAAGCAAAATGAATGAGATCTGAAAAGAAGCATGTTTTCATCTTCTCCTTCTATTTGCATCTGCATTGCTAGAATCAGCAACTAGCTCTCGAGTCCTCTTAAACCATGCAAATCCAGGGAAATTGGTAATCTGAAGATCGACCAAAGCTTTGAAGTTGTTATTAATGGTCAGATCGCCTTCGAAATCAAGGTTGCATTCTATATCTTGACGAGGCCAGAGTCTTTCCATCTTATCTAGGAAATCCTGTCTCAGTGGTAAGCCAAAATTTAATAGGGAATTCTAGAATCTGTTGCTTCTACCCGTATTGATGCAAAAGACTTGCAGGTGTGTAGAAGGTAGATGCCCACAATCCGGGTAAAGGTACGCAATCACCATACACCATGAGCCTGGCATGCTTGATTCTCCACGGGGGAAGTCCATCGGATAAGTGTGTCTGGAATGCCCTTCATCCAAGAAATCCAATCATCATGGTCATATAGGGTAGCAATTGATCGAACTTGCACATGCTTCGGCTCGTACTTGTCGATGTTCCATGGAATGGTTAGTATCTAAAGCTTCTCGCATAGCCAAATCCACAAAAAGGAAAAAAGAAGAAAAAAGAAAAGCTAAGTTAAAAATCTGAAAGGGTGGCTTAGAGAAAAATAAAGTCTGCTGAGTTGAAACCCCGAAAGGTTGGCTTAGGCAAAAGTTGAGACATAAGCTTACTAAGTTGAAAACCCGAGAGGGCAACTCAGGCAAAAATAATAAAAGAGAAAAATAGATATTTGGTTGTATGCGTGCAAGAGAACGAGGCTGCTACCAAACCGTTGATGGATTTTGTACATGTCTAACCCAATGATGTTGTCAGCTAAGATGACTGGAACTGGATTTGTTCCATGCTCTACCTAATAAAAAAGGCCAGCAATTCTAATATCTCCCGCTCCTTGAGGAGAAATCATAAAAAATTGGGCATAGACAAAAGCCTAGCATCCTCAACTAAGCAAGTGCCCATTTCCTTCTTCTCACAATAAGAGATTAAGGAAGTGAGAATAATTTCGCCAACAAAATGAGAAAGTACCTTAGCTGGGGGCATGTTGAATAGCTCTACCAATTTGTTAGGAAAATGATCATCAAGCCTTGGCAAAGCAATCAAAACGGTAAAATCTTTGGGGCTTTCGAGAATGGCAGAGAACTCTTCAATCATGGGACACAATTCTTACACATTGAATCAGAAAACATGGTCTGTTAGGCACCAAAATTTAATGGTAGAGTGAAGAAATCGATAATCAAACTTGATGTGTTGTATATCATTAATGGAGGAAAGGTGAAATTTTCCAAGTTTGATCCATTCATCACCAGTTAGGGTTTTGAGAAGAGTTTGGAGGGCTTTTGTGCTTTTCTAAGTCATGATTCTTTTTGAATTTAGAGATATGAATAGTGTATAGGGAAGTATGAGGGGTGCACCTGTATTTAAAGGCCTAAAAATAATGTTTAATTCAGACTCTGCAACTGCAGAGCCGAATCGGCTTAGCATACAGCCAAATTGGTTGTGTGATGTCATCAAGCAGTTTTGCGGTTTTTTTGAGGGATTTTCGGCATTTTCTCAGCCACAAGTCATATATACACCAAAATATAAAATGTTGTGAAGAAAATAATATCGGAGCATGGATCAAAATATCAAAAGTGCGAGATTTTATATCTCAGAAAAGTCAAGTTTTACAAAAAAAAAGTATCAAAATAGGGCAAAAATACAAAGAATGATAGAAAAATCAGAAGTCGGGGCTCTCTCCCAAGTTTTCCATCTCCTCATCAGAATCAGTGTCCATCCCCTAGGTCCACAAAGTAGATAGCTGGAGCGTCAGAGTGTCGATCCTTTGCTATTGGGCCTTGATCTGCCACTGGCAATCATCTACCTACCCTCGCATACTCTCAAGATCCCTTTGAAAAAAATCAAAAGGAGTTTAGTTAGTATATTTCATACATGCATACATGATAGGTCATAAATAGTTATACTTATTATGTTTAATTCCCTTACGATTTGGTTGAATAATGTACTTAATTATGAAAATTTTGTTTATTCTGACTTAGGTGATGAAATATCAATGATGGAGCAAAATTCAGTCTAAAGACATGTTTTAAGTCATCACTTGTCAAGAACCAAGTCTTTTGGAGGAAATGCAGAAATTTGCACAAAAGATCATTGTCGATAAGGCGTGACCACGCCTTACAACCCATGAGCTCCGCAGAAATCTATACAGAAGACCACTGTCAACAAGGCGTGACCATGCCTTACAATCCGTGAGCTGCTGGAACCTGCAGAAGAGAGCTTTGAATTTTTCAAGATAAATTCGTAGTGGAGCCACTTTTATATAATTTCCTCTCTTTTTGGAAGTGCTGGATAAAGAGAACTTTCTCTCATATATTTAGGATTTTAATTTGTTTATATTACTCTTTATATTATCCTTCATTATAGGGATAAGATCATATAGGAAGTTTATTTCTTTTTAATAAGGATTCTCTTATTAGGGTTTAGGTTTAACTTCCTATATAAGGAGGCTAGTTCTACCAAGTAAAGTACGGCTGAGTACTTGGATATTCTTATTCTTCTTCTATTCTCTACAATTCTTGTGAATTCTTGCTCCACCATGAGTGGCTAAGTTTTTAGTTTCTAATTCAAGAGTGAATAAATTCTAATAAGTTTTTACTCTTTTTTAATTCAAGTATTCTTTATTTTTTATTTTTATTATTTATGAATTTTTGATATTGATTGAACTGACGACTCAACTTTGATATTGATTTTTCTATTGCTAAACTTTGAGTTTGTGATCCGTAATTGTTATGAATGATTGACACAAGTAGCAAGGAGTTGGCTCATGTGTGTGTGATTGCGGCTTATTCGAATTACATAGCTTGCATGATAGGCTTTAGGGAAATAAAGGAACAAGGTTAATTCAATTGCAGTTTTCTCAATTATTTAATGTTGGTTTAGTCATTCTCATTATTCTTAATGCTATCATTAAGTTGATATGGAACGCTATCGTGCCCAGTTGACTAATGGTAAGTTTTGATTTGGATGTTGGGTTTGAGTCAACTATATTAGGAGAATTAGACTTTTTGCGGCTTTTTCGAATAAGTAGACTAAGTACTTGAATAGAAGAATTGATATTTTAGCCTATGATCATGATTACAATTGGATGGAATTAGCACTCTTGAATTGGAAATTAGTTAAGATTGATTTTTATTTACTTTAATATTCAGCCTTCATTATTTTCTGCTTATTTATAGTTTTGATTCAAACATTCAAAATCCCCCCATTTTTATTTTACTTTAAGAAGCTATCCACATTAGTTCCCTTGGGATTCGACTTGGTTTCACTTTTTCTACAAATTAGTTTAAGAAAATCAGTAATTTATTTTGAAGGCCTTCGACAACCCATTTAATACATGCATACACTTTGCATTTCATGATTCTTACCCGCTAGTCCTCATTGAGGATAAATAACTTCCTCTTTGTCGCTCCGACCAGCCGATGTACATGCTCGAATTGATCTCTCTAAACTTGTATGATTATTTATATATGTTACTAACATTTCAGGAAAGAAAAGATGTGAAGAATCAAAAAGGAATAGAACTTACATGCGTTCAAGTACTCATAGTGAACTCCAAAGATGCTCTATGGCAGCAGCGGGACTCTAGTATCAGACCATCGGATCTAGGAGAAATGCAATACTCCCAAGAACCACATCTGATATTGTTGTGGGAGGTGTGTTATCACTAAATCTTTCAAGTCAAATATTTAATAAGCCCGATTATGAGACATTTTAGCTTATGGAATGCTCTTGAATAAATAACGCGTGTCAAACCTGTGGAAACCGCCTCGAGGATCACCCTTGAAGTCTTGGGACACCAAAAAACCACACCTTAGCTAGCACGAGTTTGAGCCTAAGTTGGCATGAGGTCAAGGCTGAGCTAGCAAGAGCTCAGGCCAAACCTATATAAACCGCCATCCACCTTTACTTTAAAACACACATTCTACATATCCAAACCCCACACTCTCTCTCTAATCCTCTCACCTCTCTTCAAGCTCTCTCTACACACACCCTACATACCAAAACCTCTCTCTCTACAGACCAAGACCTTTCTCTCTCTACACTCCTCCAAACACAAAAATCAACCCAACTTTATTCATCCCCAAAAAAGATCCTATAAAGTAGTTTTAAAGGTTTTATACTCGTTTTTTATTTAAAGATATCATTTTGATTATATATTCAAATCCATCACTTGAAGGCCAAATCTAATATTATTTGATATTCGGTGCAAATTTCTTTTAATTTTGTTTCCATTTTTGTAATTTGGGGTGGAAGACCCATTTGCTCTTTCCTTTGTAAGGTGAACACGCGCGAGCTCAATCCTATACCCGTGTGGGTTTAACCTAGTCCTTTTAGATTTAAGTTGTTAGTATAAAACGCAATTGTTTTAGCACTTTCAAGCTTCTAGAAGCTTGACCTTAATAGCCTTGCACACTTATCATTTTTTTATTTTACCTCGCCATTTAATCTTTGTATAATAGTATACATAATTATTTGTAGCTCTTTATTCACCTATTTTGAGGACTTGAAGGCCGTGGTTTTTAATAATTTCCCCTAAGCACCTCGATCTCTCCAATCTCTTTCTATATATGTTTAAATTATTGCTAGGATCTCACCTCACATGTAAATAAATAAATAAGATTGGACTTAGCAATTATTATGATCATCCCACATGCTAAGATAATAAAATCGGAGGCTTACCAAAGTAAGCCCCCGTATCTCGCATGTTTTTTTTACCTCAAATGCTAAGGCTAAAATGAATCTGGCACTAGATTAGGGTTAATAAAAAATGTAAATGATGTGGGCACCAAGACATGTCAAAGATAAAAACCTAAAACACCAATGTGCCTCCCGATTAGGAATAGTAAAGGCACCAATGTGCCTCCCATCTAGGATTAGTCAAGGTACCAAAGTACCCCATCCTTAGGTTAGTTCTTGTCTATCTCACTTCAGATGCTAATAAGATAAAAAGAGGTTGGTGAATAAAATGAATATAGGGTAAATTTAGGCTAAGACAATTTTATTAGGATAGGCAAAGGCTCGTCTACTCTAGTGGAGGCTAGGCTTCATCGCCTAAGCAGATAGGGGCGCTTTCAAAAACTTTCCCTATTCATACCTATCTTTTTGAACCTAGAATCTTTGATTTTAGGGAGGGGCAAACTTAGGCTCTTCACAAGGGGTACAAAGCCATCATCCTCACTCCTGAATTGTCCCAATCTCATCGGTTGGTGACTACTTCTCCAAGATGGTCTTGAGAACTTTTTGTAATCCCTTAAGGCCCTCAACCGAATAGATCATTTCGAAATAGGCCTAGTATGAAAGAGCAGTCCCCGAACCAGCAGTGGAAACCTCATAGAAAAAGTTGGCCGCTCATAGTGGCAACTCCGTTGGGTACTCGAGAAGTTAACTCTAAGGAGTGGATGAGCTTTTGCCTTTTCTAACATTATTAACTTAGCGCTGCATTGCATTTGCATTAGAATTAAGGAAGACCCTATATTCTTAATGGCTTCGGTGTAAGGGATATCCATGTTTCACTCTAACAGGAGACGACTTGCACTAATGATGGCCACCACCCTTGGCCCGTACTAAGGAGGTTACGCACTTATCATATTGAGTAGTGCCAACATAATTCCTCGCTAACTGCAAAAGGAATAAGTTTCTTTGAAGTATAAAAAGGTTTCTATACTTCCCTTTTCTTCAAAAGGGAGTTTTTGTATATCTTAAATAATTCCCTTTTTTTGTTTGATGTTCCCCTTTCTTCTACATATCATGTATACATGCATTTGCATTTACATTCCATATATACCTTTCTGACCCTTTATGGTCGCAGTTGCATCATCGTGGCTTAGTTTAAAAAGGAAGGGCGACCCACACACGAACAATAAAAATGGCAGGAAGTAGTTCTACTAATGTACGAACACTAGGAGCCGAGATGGATGTTGTTAAGGATCAGATAAAAGACCTAATGGAAACTGTCAAATAGCAGTCATATCTCTTGAAACTGGTCATGTTCAGTAGAAATGCAGCGATCAGTAGTACTGCTATGGCCAATATTGACAACGCCAACAACGACGGATAACCACCCATTACTCTAGATTTCACTACTCTTATCATGGAAAAGGACAAAGGAAATGGCAATAAATCTGATTAACACATGGACAATGATGATGAGGTGCGATTCCTTCCGGCATCTTCACCAAGGCTCACCAGTATTCCTCCCAAAAACTCTAAGTTGGAGGAGATGAGAAAGCAACTGGATAATATGTAGAAGTTGCTCAAGCTAAAAGGTAGGAAGCTGATGTGTGCTACTCGTGTTAGCTACAATCTAAGGCAGTGTACCTATCGATGCAGTCTAGCACTAATGGCGAGTATCAAGGTCGTATTCCTCGGGAAAGTGAAAGCCCAGAGTTACTCCTTTGTTCTTTGTTATATTAACCTAAAATTAGCGATAAATAATTTCTAAACTAACTAATAGCTACAAGCTAAGTCCTAAGAGAGATGCAAGAGTGATTGATAAACGAAATAACTAAGGTAAGAAGACAAACCCAAAGGGAATCTTAACTAGTTGGCAATCAAACAAAAGATAAAGGATTGGTGAGTCTAATTATGCTACCCGTGGATGAATTCTTAACCGAGTTCGGTTTCTCTCTCGAGATAACCGAATTCCTAAATCTAATAACCTAAAGTTGGAATCTCTTCCTAACGATTGATTCTTAAATTAGCATTAAGCTTTAACCCGCCTCTATTAAGCTTTGTTAATTCTTAATCTGGCTAGTTAATTATCCTTATCTCTAAGCGATTATTAACCAGTTCTTGCTATTCAAAATTCCAATTGCCAAACGGATTTCTCAATCTCATAAAGCAATCTAAACATCACAATTCACAACGTCTCATGAATAATGCATTATCTTATTAACACTGCAAACAAGAAGAATACAAAACAAACTCAAACAATCCAACAATATAATATCAAGCCAACATAGTAAAGAAATCCCAATGGATTTAATCAATCTAGCTAATCATGTTCATTCTCAAAATATACAAGAATTCAATTACAACAATAAGCAAAGGTAGAGAAAACCCGATTACACCCTTGGATGAGAGTAAACAGCCCCAAATCATTTTGCTCCAATTGAATCGATTCTTGTTCCTCTTGCTCGATTTGAAAATCAATCAACAAACCTCGCCCAATCTTCGATCCTTCAAGGGAATCCGATTGAAACCTTGATCCAAGTCTCCTTTCCCTTGGTTTCAGCTCAAAAAACCCTTAGAGAGAGAAATATTAGGGTTTAGGATGTTCTAACCCTAGCCTCCTTCTTCTTTCCTCTCTTTTTTTCTTTTAACTAACTCCCATGTCGCCTCCAACACGGCCGTGTTCCTGGTCGTGTACCCAACACGGGCTGGTGTTCCTGGCCATGCTCCCTAAAAGCTTCTTTTTCTTTCATGTTTGACGCATACAACACGGCCGTGTTGGTGGCCGTGTTGGTAACACGGCCAATGTTAATCCAACACGGTCGTGTTAACCTTCCACATGGGCATACTTAGCTCGTTTCGGTAGCTTTGACGTCCAATTATGCTCCAATTCTTTCCTTTATCATCCTTTGACCTCTTTTGGACCTAATGCACATAAACATACATATACGGTGAGTGTTGAGACCAATTCACACCCAAATGTCCATAAAATCAATCTTAAAAACCCCATTTAGATGTGTGTATTTTACGCACATCAAATAACCCCACACTTAGCTCATTGCTTGTCCTTAAGCAATCAAAAGTAAAATAAGGAAAATAAACTACTAAGGAACAGTACTTAAACTGACAAACAAGCTAGAGAGCTCCTGCACATATCCTTAACAAGCGTAAGTCAAACAAAAAGAATAGAAGCAATCAATTCAAGTATCACAACCAAGATGCCAATAATTCACACAATACTGTCTCAACAAAATTATTCAGAACCAACTCTTCACCAGATTCACTCTAAATCACTCAAAGTGTTTAAAGGGTAGTGTTTAATCGCTCAATGCATCAACTACTGCCTTACTTACTATATGCTTGCTCTTAAATCCTACTCCTACCACTTATGGAGAGTCAACAACCATGTCAAGAGGTCTTTATAAGGGTTGTAATGGGGATTAGGTAAGGGTAGGTAAATTTGGTCAGAGTTGAACCTATGGTGTTCTGCAATGAAATACATGACATGCACATAAGTCACAATGATCACAAGGGGTAAACAGTGGATAGTAGTCCAAGGTGGGAAATAGGAATCAAGTCAAAATGTTTAGCTCACTTACTTTCTTTCTTTTCATCACCTTTCCCTCTTATTCTTATTTTTATATATTTTTCTTCTTTCTTTTTTTTTTCTTTTTTTTTCCTTCTTTTTTTTGCTAAGGGAAGAACATTCACATAATAGAGTGAATTTCGTTTTGGATTGAAGTAAGCTGCTACAAGATTCTAAAGCTATTCCCAAGACAAAAATTCCCAATAAAAACAACTCATGTGCAAAATCATAACCCAAAGCAGAATAAAACTAAGTGGTAATGGAATATGATAAAAAATGGTGAAAGAAAGGGTTATCTACAGAATCAATAAACGAATGAAGGCTATTTGGCTAGAATGAAAAACCTAAGTGCCTTTATCATACCAAAGTGTTAAACTCTCCTTGTGGCCCTCATAAGCATTACCGAGCAAGTTCTAAAAGTAAAGAGCGATGGTGGCACTCTCAACAAGAAATAAATACAAGCATATAAAGTGTATGCTTACAATTTAGGCTCAATTTCTCACAAGTGTGCTTTTGAGTAGGTTCTAAACAAAAATCATCAAAACAGAATTAAATAAACCAAAGCAACTTAGTGCAAAACTCAAACTAATTATCTTACATTCTTCCGCAAAACTCAACACTATCGGTTTTACCCGATCACATGGACATAAACATGATTTCAAAAGTAAGTCAACAGTAAGAGCATCGAAACAAATTGAAAAATTTTCAAACTTTTACAAAGAAATTGCACAAAGAATAAACAAATAATTAAGATGGGATAACTATCACCCACCCCACACTTGAAGGACACACTGTCCTCAGTGTATAAAATATAAGAAATGCAAAAGGGAAAAGAACTAATACTGCCTTGACTATGGCTCCGGAGTGAAAAGAAGTGCATCATTAGGGATATCAGGGCGCTGGCTAGTCTGTGGTAGAGGAGTGGCTGCAAATAATAAAATAAGGAATTAAAATCGAAACTGAAACAAAAATTAAATAAAAAATGAAAACTAAAACTAATAAAATGTTTCAAAATGAAAGGGTAAAAAAATAATTAAAAATGAAAAAGAAATAAAATTTGGGGTGCCTCCCAAAAGCACTTCTTTTTTATGTGATGAGTCTTCTTAGTTGGACTCATGGTGAAAAGCAAACGATGGGGATTGACGACCATCCATCCTTCTTCCAAGCAAATGGCTTCAAGTATCCGCTTAAAGGGATAATCGTCGACTTCCTCTTCCGGACTGTCAAGCAAGCTGCCAGTATGATGGGCAAAACTCGCTCCTCATATAATTGAACGTAGTTATGATGCTCTAGGGGCTCTTCCAATTTGAAAGCTGGAGTTTCAACAATTGGAAGGATCGATGGTTGGGCAATTTCTTCAGGAATGTCAATGGTTTTCTTCAGTCCCTGGCTTGGTTCACTTGCTAGAAGAAACTCGAGCTCCTCCAAAACTTCTTCATTCAATAACTCGTGCTCATCTTCCATCATCGAAGGGACTTGTGGAAAATCTACCAACAATTTCTCTAACTGCAACTCAGCATCATCAACTGTACATTCCTGTTGATAGTCTTTCAGAGGAATCATGTTTGCCTCTTCCTTTTCTGGTTCTATCTCCATGTTCAAGAAATCATCCTGCATAGAAGCATCATCGTCAAACATAGTAGATAAACCAGGAAAATTCTCACCTGAACGCAAAGTGATGGCGCTCAAATGCTCCTCAAATTCAGTAGCGTTTGATGGAGTTCCCAATTGCTCTTCAGCTAGTAACTTGAAGATCAAGCCTACTTGATGCTCTATATTCTTAATTGAGGCTTGTTGACTTTCAGTACCCTCTCTGTTTGTTGGAATCTATCATCAAGACTTGTAATGAACCTCATCATCAGCTCCTCCGACACTAACTCTTCATCTTGAGTTGAAGGTGCAAGATTAGGCTACTGATGTGGTTGCTGAGATTCTGGTGGTTATGGGCCATCTAAGCTCCATCCAAAGGGTGAATGAGTGCTCCACTCTTGATTGTAGGTGCTTCCATACGAGTCATTTGGCCAACTTCCCGTATAATTCACCTGTTCAGAGTTATAAGAACAATGAGCAACATCACTATATAATGGACAATAATTACTCAAATGTAAACCATAACAAAATTCATAAAAAACTTGAGATGAAAGGATAGGAGTGGAGAGTTGATCGGTAGCCCTGCAAAACGATTCCACTCGAGCTTCTAAAGATGCACGGGTATCCCAATTTTTAGCACTCTCTTGGTTCCTAATCCCATTTTCCAATACGTCATACAAAGAGTTTAAGTTTAGCATTGAACCTCCTTATCATTCACTATCTGAATCATAAACTTAAATTAAATAAATATGTACAAATAAAATAAAATAAATAAACAAATAAAAATAAAAATAAAAAAATGGCTAAATTAACAAATAGCAAATTTCACTCTAGTTTTCATACAATTCCCCGGCAACGGCGCCAAAAACTTGATGTGTGCTACTCGTGTTAGCTACAATCTAAGGCAGTGTACCTATCGATGCAGTCTAGCACTAATGGCGAGTATCAAGGTTGTATTCCTCAGGAATGTGAAAGCCTAGAGTTACTCCTTTGTTCTTTGTTATATTAACCTAAAATTAGCGATAAATAATTTCTAAACTAACTAATAGCTACAAGCTAAGTCCTAAGAGAGATGCAAGAGTGATTGATAAACGAAATAACTAAGGCAAGAAGACAAACCCAAAGGGAATCTAAACTAGTTGGCAATCAAACAAAAGATAAAGGATTGGTGAGTCTAATTATGCTACCCGTGGACGAATTCTTAACCGAGTTTGATTTCTCTCTTAAGATAACCGAATTCCTAAATCTAATAACCTAAAGTTGGAATCTCTTCCTAACGATTGATTCTTAAATTAGCATTAAGCTTTAACCCGCCTCTATTAAGCTTTGTTAATTCTTAATCCGGCTAGTTAATTATCCTTATCTCTAAGCGATTATTAACCAGTTCTTACTATTCAAAATTCCAATTGCCAAACGGATTTCTCAATCTCATAAAGCAATCTAAACATCACAATTCACAACGTCTCATGAATAATGCATTATCTTATTAATACTGAAAACAAGAAGAATACAAAACCAACTCAAACAATCCAACAATATAATATCAAGCCAACATAGTAAAGAAATCCCAATGGCTTTAATCAATCTAGCTAATCATGTTCATTCTCAAAATATACAAGAATTCAATTCAACAATAAGCAAAGGTAGAGAAAACCCGATTACACCCTTGGATGAGAGTAAACAGCCCCAAATCCTTTTGCTCCAATTGAATCGATTCTTGTTCCTCTTGCTCGATTTGAAAATCAATCAACGAACCTTGCCCAATCTTCGATCCTTCAAGGGAATCCGATTGAAACCTTGATCCAAGTCTCTTTTTCCCTTGGTTTCAGCTCAGAAAACCCTTAGAGAGAGAAATATTAGGGTTTGGACGTTCTAACCCTAGCCTCCTTCTTCTTTCCTCTCTTTTTCTCTTTTAACTAACTCCCCTGTCGCCTCCAACACGGCCGTGTACCCAACACGGGCTGGTGTTCCTGGCCGTGTTACTCTCTGTGGCCGTGCTCCCTAAAAGCTTCTTTTTCTTTCATGTTTGACGCATACAACACGGTCGTGTTGGTGGCCGTGTTAACCTTCCACATGGGCATACTTAGCTCGTTTCGGCAGCTTTGACGTCCAATTATGCTCCAATTCTTTCCTTTATCATCCTTTGACCTCTTTTGGACCTAATGCGCACAAACATACGTATAGGGTGAGTGTTGAGACCAATTCACATCCAAATGTCCATAAAATCAATCTTAAAAACTCCATTTAGATGTGTGTATTTTACGCACATCAGAAGCCATCGAAGACATCGATGAGTCCGTGCTAAACACCCCTAAAAGAAAGGTGAATCTCCCTGATCTGCCAAATTTGATGGCTTCGGTGATCCCCAAGCTTTCTTGAATGCATACCTGGTCTGCATGTCTACTTGTTCCAACCTGATAAGACAATAAATAGTCTAGTACTTCGGTCTCTATTTAACTAGAGCTGCAGCCTAATGGTACTGGCAATTGGATGAGAAAGTCAGCAGGACTGGAAAGACATGGCTAGGAGATTTATGGACCAATACAAGTACAAGACCAAGGTCGAGGTGGGCACCCGGGACTTGGAGACTACTCGGTAGCTCTCTGGTGAAATTGCATCTGACTACATCTTACGATTCTGTACTAAGGTGGCAAAAATGACCAACTGGCCAACAAAAGGGGATCAAGTGTGCTTCGCCATAAATGGTGTGTTACCTTACCTCTATGATAAGGTTGGCTCCCTATCCCATCAAGAATTTTGAGGATCTGAGGGATTGTGCTATTAATGTTGAAGAAGTTGAGTTCAACAAGAGGACCTATAGGCTGAATAATACAACTCGTCCCGTTAATTTGTATAAACAATTTGCATACTATTAATTAAGCATTTTTATGATTATTCTATTTGCATATTACTTTTTTATGGCCCATCATTCATTTGATTCAAGCATAACTGAGGTCACATTCACAAGCTAGCTTAATTCCCGAGGGAAGGGTGAGAAAAGAAAAAAAAATGTTCAATTACCAAAAGTGTAAAATGTCTCATAAGTAGACAGGATAGGAAGCGAGAACACACGTCAGCGACCAAGAAGTCATATAAAGCAATCTAAACACCACAATTCACAACGTCTCATGAATAATGCATTATCTTATTAATACTGAAAGCAAGAAGAATACAAAACTAACTCAAACAATCTAACAATATAACATTAAGCCAACATAGTAAAGAAATCCCAATGGATTTAATCAATCTAGCTAAACATGTTCATTATCAAAACCTACAAGAATTCAATTACAACAATGAGTAAAGGTAGAGAAACCCGATTACACCCTTGGATGAGAGTAAACAACCCCAATTCCTCTTGCTCGAATTGAATCGATTCTTGTTCCTCTTGCTCAAATTAAAACCAATCAACGAACCTCACCCAATCTTCAATCTTTGAAGGGAATCCAGTTGAAACCTTGGTCCAAGTCTCCTTTTTCTTTGGTTCCGGCTCAGAAAACCCTTAAAGAGAGAAAGATTAGGGTTTGGGACGTTCTCCCCCATTTTTTTTTCTTTCCTCTCTTCTTTCTTTTAATTAATTCGTCTTGTCGCTGCGAACATGGCCGTGTTGATTCCCGTGTTGGGAACACAGGCTGGTGTTGATGGGCGTGTTTGGAACACGGCTCCGTGCTAATGCCCGTGTTACTCTCTGTCGTCGTGCTCCCTAGCGCCTCTTCTTCTTTGATGTCGAATGCACCCAACACGGCCCGTGTTGGGAACACGGCCAGTGTTAAAACCAACACGGCCATGTTCAAATTAGGGACGAGCGATTCGACTTGTTTCGGCAACTCCGACATCTAATTCTGCTCCAATTCTTTCCTTTATCACTCTTTGACTTCTTTTGGACCTAAAGCACACAAACAAACACATAGGGTGAGTGTTGGGACCAATTCACATCCAAATGTACATAAAATTAGCCTTAAAAACCCCATTTAGATGAGAATATTCTATGCACATCAGTCATCATCGTCGAAAGTAGTCAAGGGGCAAGTAACTCCAGCTCCTTGTGCAACCATACTCTCAAAAAATGAAAAAAAAAATAGAGAAATACAAATAGAAAATAAAAAATGAGATACCTGCTAAGTTGAAAATCCCTAAAAGGACGGCTTAGACAAAACTTAAGGCAAGCCTACTAGGTTGAAAACCTAGAAAAGGGTGGTCTAAGCAAAAATTAGAGCAAGAAAAGAAAAGAAAGTGAAAAATAGTAAGAATAAGAACGAGGGTATGGCTCGCAAATAGGCCAACAAAAGGCATCTCCACATCTCTTCCCCACGATGGTTGAAAGACAAGCACCTGCAAAGCAAGAGCACAGTCTCTAGACTCATCAAACTGAAAGCTAATGCAAGAAGCAGGATTCGACTGCATCTCATCGAACATACATAAAAAAGTTCATAAGATTACTGGCAAAAGTACCCGCGCCCAAAACCACCAGAAGTAGGAAGAATCCAACCGAAGTTTTGAGAAGCTGGAGTGGAGAAACCATAGAAGATCAAGTCTATGTCTAGCTCTCAAAAGCACTGGATTATGCCCACTCTGAGAATCCCTCACAGCCTCCACACATCAGCATCCTCTCTCCTACTCCCAATGCAAACAAATCATGCATAATTAGAGTAGACTCATGCATACATAAACAAACCTATTGACACAAGATATCAAGCTGGAACACTCAAACAATCCTCACGGTTCGGACACAGGCTTCGATCGGGCAAGCAAAGATACCGCCTAAATAAAGCAATTCATGTATGATTCTTGCACCCCCCATTCAATATAGAATACTAACCACAAGCTATTATCATTTTCATATACAAGCACAACTTATTGGCCTCTCGAATACCAATCACCCTCTCAAAAGACCTAGGCATCGCGCCCCAGGCACCCTCAATAAAAGACTTTGGCATCGCGCTTGAGGCACCCTTTAAAAGACCTCGGCATCGTGCTTGAATCACCTTCAACCAAAGACCTCGGCATCGCGCCTGGGGCACCCTCAACTAAAGACTTTGGCATCCCGCCCGAGGCACCTTCAACCAAAGACTTCGGCATCGCGCACGAAGCACCCTCAATTAAAGACCTAGGCATCGCGCCTGAAGCACCCTCTCAAAGACCTCAGTATCACGCCCGAGGCACCTTCAATAAAAGACATCGACATCGCTTGTGAGGCACCCTCTAAAAGACCACAGCATCTTACTTGTGGCACCTATAAAAGACCTCGGCATCGTGCCCGAGGCACCTCACTCAGCATCACGCTCGAGTTACCCTCAACCAAAGACCTTGGCATCAAACCCGGGGCACCCTCAACTAAAAACCTAAGCGTTATTGACCCAAGCACCTTCTCAAAGACCTTAGCATCGCTCCCTAGGAGCCCTCCAAAGCATCACGGCAACATGCTTGTGGCACCCATAAAGTACCTTAGCATCGCACTCGAGGCACCCTCAATAAAAGACCACAGCATCACGCCTGAGCCACCTTCTAAAAGACCTCGGCGTCTAGCTCAAGTCACCTTTAAGCAAAGACCTCGGCATCACGCCCGGGGCATCCTCAATTAAAGACCTTGGCATCGCACCCGAGGTACCTTCAACCAAAGACTTGGGCATTGCATCCCAGGCACCCTCTCAAAGACCTCAGCATCACGCTTGAGGCACGTTTAATAAAAGACCTCAGTCTCGCGCTTGAGGAATCCTCCTAAAGACCATAACGTCGCGCCTATGGCACCCATAAGAGGCCTTTGCATCATGCTAGAGGCACCCTCAAAAGACCTGGGCATCACGCTCCAAGCACCCCCAAAAGACCTCCGCATCGCGCCTAAGGCACCCTCAAGAAGACGACGGTATTGCATTGATGCACAGCCAAAAAGAAGGTATCATACTGACATGTCAGAATAATAAAGGTACGCATTCCACAACCCTACTCTTAAATTCTTGCTTCGATCACATTGATGCTTTCCACAAATGCTTTTCAACACAAAGCCGTCATCCTCACTCCCGAACTGTCCCGATCTCATCGGGTGGTGACTCCTTCTCCAAAATGGTCTTAAGACCATTTTGTAATCCCTTAAGATCCTCAACTGAATGGCTCATTTCGAAATGTGCCTAGTACAAGAAGCGAACCCCTGGACTAATGATGGAAACCCCATAGAAAATGTCAGTCGGTCACAAGGTGCCTCAGATGCAGAAAGCATGTAAGGGTCCTAATGGCGGTGCTTACCCAGCCAATCATTACGAATCTGTAGATTGCAAAGGTAAGTAAGTAGAACTTATGAAACACATATATAACTAATAAATTTTCTTTTTACCTTGTCCCAGGTTAGGGAGTTGATCCACATGCGGTGCACATGGACCTGCGCCCACTACAAAGGGTCGCTCCTGCTCGAGCCCCAGCGGCTTAAATGCGAGAAAGCTCAAAAAGGGCTGAGCCCACCAAAAGGCCAAGCTCCAAGGGCCAAACCTGTAAATCAAGAGTCAATAATTACTACACGAATTCAAGAAAGCATAAAAATGAGAAGATAAATTGGATAGAAGTGATGTGAACCGCGTGCCAAAAATTACAAATCCTCTTGCTTCCACAGACTATAATGTCCATCTAATGGTACAGGAAAGCAAGAGCTGCAAATCCCTAATTGAAAGAGAAGACTTGGTCCAAATCCCACAAAGGGGCCAAGTAATGGAAGTTCAGTGAATTCCTCGAATCACTAAACAAAGTGGTCACAAAAAGGTACACCAAGAAGGCCCAAGCCATCTGATCCACCTCTTGAGCATTCCAAACCGTGAAACCCTTATAGTGAAGTGAAATTTTCTAATAAGCTAAGCACCAAGTGTTCTTCCACACCAGCAAGAACCCAAGTAAGTTTGTGATATAATGCTCTCGGACATTAGATTGTTGATTATGGATCGCATCATCAAAAGGTATAAGCATACCTGTGAAGTCAATCCCTGTAATGGCAGCAAAAGAAAGTGGGGAGAGAGTCAGTTCACCAACCGGAGTGTGGAAGGTGTGGGTGGTGTCCATCCACTTCTCAAGTAGGGTGTAGACTAAAGTATGATCCATCCTCACAATGACCGACGAAATTGTAGCAACAAATCGGCAAAATCTAATGTTATTCATCATAGCCTGTATAGAGTTCGGTATCGTGAAAATTTTTCCAGCGAACTTGATCAATACGACATCGCTCTAAAAAAGTACAAGCATAGGTATGTAGACACAATGCACACACATAAAGACCTAAAAAGTAAGTACATTGTCTATTTATCACTATTTTACATTAAAAAACTCAAAAAAATGGTTCTCAGCATGTGCACAGTTATTTCGAACTATATAGAGCCAATCGACTCAGCAAAGAGCTGAATCAACACTACACAGAGCTGATCGGCTATGCACAAAGCCAATCGGCTTTGTGGGTTAAGGCACGATTCTTTTAACTCTTTCATAATATTTCATGTGTTTTGAACTCTTCGACGATTCAAAACGGCCGGTGAGTGTTCAATTTTACCAAAAGAGGGATTTCCTCCCCTTTAACAAGCTTGAGGTCATTTTGGTGAGAAAATGGTAGAGAAAACTCCCAATTTGGTTCGATTAGGTGCATCCATTGAAATCTAGATGAAGAGGCATCCATTTCAAGACTAATTTCACAAAATTTGGTCAAGAAATGAGAGAGAAATCAAAGAAATAGTAAAAGGGGATTTGATAGAAAAGTAAAGAAGAAAGGGATAAAGTAAATTATGAATGAATATGAGGATATATATATGTCCTAAAGAAGGTAAAAATGTCATTTTGGTCCCTGACCTATTAGAATTGCACTTTAGTCCCCAAATGGGCCAATTACCAATACAAGTCTTTAAAAAATATCTAACCGATTAATTTGCACCCTAAGGTGCGGAATTTTAGAAAAATATCATTTTGGTCCATGACCTATCGAAATTACACCTTAGTTCCTGGATGGACCAATTACAAATATAGACTTAGGAAACAAGGAACCAGTTGAATCAAAGATTGGATGAGAATCTGTACCCTTTATATTATAATTTTTCTTAATTTATTCAATTGGTTGACTCGTTATAAATTTTGATAATCCGGGGGCACCTGTAAGCATCCATTTTTTGGATCTAGATATCAAGGGAATCATGGAAAACCCTATGACTAAAGTTACTACCTTTCTCGAGTCTGGGGAGATTGAGGGCGACTGAATCCAAATTAGGGTTAAGAATAATCGAGCTAAAATCCCTTTTTTAGAATCAATTTGAGTTTACTTGATAAAAAAAATTAACTTTAAGGGGTAAAACGATAGTTTTCATAAGTTCAAGGACCTTTTTCTCACAAAGCCAATCGCCTCTACACAAAGTCGATCAGCTAGCATAGAGCTAAATCAACTTTGTGTAGAGCAGGTTGACTCTACATAGTGCCAATTGGCTATTTTTAAAGATTCGATGCCGTAGGTTTTTTTATGATAATTATTGAGATTTTTATTGGATATTATCGACCGATAAAGGAAAATACTTTTTTTCTTTTAAAAAAATAAAAAAAGATTGAAGTTTATCGCTATATTCTTTTAGGATTTCTAAGCCTTAGCCTTATATAAGAATCATTATACCTTAGGTTTAGGGTTAGCTATGATCCTTAAGCATTAGCAACACTCTGTCAGTAGACAAAGATTTTTAAGAGAAAACCCTACGTATTAAACACAAAGAGTTTTCTTTTAGGAAATCACTAAGAAAGAGCCTCATATTAGGAAACATTTATTTTAGAACGAAAGTAATTTTTTTTTATCTAAAGCAAAACTGTATTCTCAGTCAATCTTTGATTCGACTGCTTCCTTGTTTCTGAGACTCGTAGAACATCAATCTATGGTGACAACCTGAGGGTTCCCCTACATCCATAAAATCAACATCACTCTTCCCCTACTCGTTTGTTTATATTGATTTATGAATTTGGAAACATGATTAGATTTATCTTTGAATGTATGACATGATTCACATCATTAGATTAGGATTTCTCTTGATTTAACATGTTGATTTTAATGGGTTTGAAATATGATAATAGGAACATGTAGGGTTTTGAATTTGATAATCTGATTTTATTGGATTTTCATTCTGATTAGTCAAATGATTAGGAAAACATAATTGACTTGTATTTCTATCTAATTCGATTAGATTTCTAGGGTAGATGATTGAAGTAGGGAATCTGTCTTAAGAAATTATATTTGCCTACTGTCAATCTTGATTTCTAGGATTTACATGTTTTTATGTCTTCTCAATTAAATTTTAATTTTTTAGGTTTCTTACTTCATTTTACATATTTTAATCATTTTTTCTATTCTTTGTGCATATAAAATCGGCTCCTTCGCATGAGAAATTGGAAGAAAATTGCAGAATTGACCTGTGGAAGCCCTAATGCCGATTGGCTCATTACAGAGCGGATTCGGCTCTATGCCTTTGAACAATCAGCTTTACATATTTTGGCCCTAATTTCTTAGTTTTTGATGTATTTGAGCAGTGTTAATATGTTGTACTTAGTTTTTAGGTGTTTTACTTTCATTTTTTTAGTTACTGGAAGGGTTGTAATAATTAGATTTAATTTTCTACACTTTTATTTTTTATTATGTTTGATATATGCCAAAAAACTGTGTATGTAATTGCCTAATTAAAATTGGACACATAGACTCTAGGCTCTAAAAACTGGACCCAACATGAAAATTATAGTCTATTAGGTTAAACATATGGTAATTGGGCTAATTCTAAAATCAATATAGACATAGTGGGTTTTGCCATGCTTTAAATAAATCAATTGGGCCATGTTAGATTTGAGATTATATAATTGAGTTGTACATAACAAGTAGTCCATTTAGGCTTGAAGGGTGAAATCAAAGCATAAATTGAAATTGGGCTAGACTAAGTAAAGCCTTGTACATAATCAATTAGTAAAATAGATTAACTAATTAAACTTGGGTTAGGGCTTAATAATATGGGCTAGACTTAAGAGGACCTCACATGCTATAATGAATGCTTATAAGTATAAACTGTTGTATTTATATGGAATAGCTCGTTATATAATAAAATTAAAGACTAAGATACACAAATAAGGAAGCTGGCTTCTAAATCCATATCTGGATGTGGCGAAGCTTCCTTATAGAATCTAGTACGCCACTTAAATTAGTAAAAGTTTCCCTAAGAATTACTCGAAATGGCGACTCAATCTTTGCGCTAGTCTTTGTGACTAGTTAGCGTGTTTCCAATTAGGTTGAAAAGTATTGCAGTGTTATAGTTGCTAGAGACACTTGGGTATGCGCTTGAAACCGACGCTCACAAAGGATGATCTCTTTTTTGCTCCTATGAACTTCAATTTTGCTTGCTTGTGTGATGTCTTTCCTTATGGTAGTGGGCATTTTAATGATAATGACATGTGCATGTTTGACACTAATTCCATTCAAATTGATTCATTTGATTTAGCCATAGATAAAAGTCCAAGGCATATTTCGATTGCTTATGATATAACTCTTCAGCAGAGGATATAATTTGAATAAATAATAGAAAAAAGAAAATTGATATTATCTCAGTCATACGACGATTTGCCAGGGCTAAACAGAAATATAGTAGAGCATTATAGTCCGACCTACCCGCACATCAAGCCTGTCAAGCAGATAATGAGAAGGCTGAGGCTAGAGTGGGCAGAGAATATTCGAGATAAGGTCACCAATATGTAAAAAGCTAATTTTCTCGGTGTAGTTGACTATCCTGAATGGTTGGCGAATAATTTCCCGATCCCGAAGAATGATGGAAAAGTTAGGATGTGTTAGATTATCGGAACCTGAATAAGGCATACCATAAGGAAGATTTTCCTCTTCCTCACATAGATATTATAATCGACAATGTAGTATCAAGTGCAATGTATTCCTTAATTGATGGGTTCTTCAGATACAACCTAATCATGATGGCAGTCATAGACAAGCTGTAAACGAGACTCATCACCGAGTAGGGTACGTACTGCTACAAGGTTATACCTTTTGGATTAAAGAATGTGGGGGAAAATTATCAAAGATCAGCCACTACCTTATTTCATGATATGATGCAGAATGAGGTGGAGGTGTACGTGGACGATATGATGTTAAAATTTGAAATAAGGGAAGGGCACTTTCAAGCTCTTAATAAGTTTCTAAAATGAATGGAAAGGTATAACCTAAGGCTTAACCCGAAGAAGAGCGTGTTTAGAGTGACATTAGGAAAGTTGCTAGGGCATATAGTAAGTCAACAAGGCATAGAAATTAATCTAGAAAAGGTTAAGGCTATTCAGGAAATGCCAACACCGAAGACAGAGAAAGAGGTCAGACGATTTCTAGGATGTTTGCAGTACATCAGTAGATTCATTTTTAAGTTCACGATGGTTTGTGATCTTATCTTCAAGCTTTTAAGGAAACACTAACCCGTTGTATGGGATAACATTGTCAGAAAGCCTTCAATGGGATTAAAGAGTACTTGATGAAACCACTAGTAATATAGCCACCTAAGGATGGTAAATCATTGACTCTCTACATGGCCTTAGAAGAGGAAGCTATAAAAGTAATGGTGCGGCAGTATGGGCCCAATAACATGGAGAACGTGTTCTATTACCTCAAGAAGAAGTTTTTACCCTATGAGTCAAAGTATAATCTCGTAGAGAAGACTTGCTCGGCTATGATATGGGCTACGAGGAAATTGAGACACTATTTCCAATCTTATAGGATTGAGGCAGTTTCAAAGATAGATGAGTGTGATCCCTTAAACAAGCATTTTTCTTTAATCAAGAAGGCATAGTCCTTTAATTAAGCAGGCTTAGTCCTTTAATCAAGTAAGCATAGTCCTTCAATCAAGTAGTCATGGTCCTATAATCAAGCAGGCGTGGTCCTTCAATCTTTAATCAAGCAGGTGTGGTCCTTTAGTCAAATAGGCATGGTCCTTCAATCTAGATGAGTGTGATCCCTAAAACTCAATAGGTTTGGCCCTAAATCAAAGGTAAAGATCTTGCACCAGCTCGGGCTAACAAAGCATGGCTTCTACAACTCGACACAACTCGACATCATATCATTTTTGTAGTATCCTTGATATTGATGATTTTTCTCAATTTATTTAAATATATTGTGTTTATAAATCTTGATATACCGGGGGCAAATGGTCAGCATCGATTTTTCAGATATAAAATATTGAGAAAATTACTAAAAACTTGATGATGAAAGTTATTACTTTTCTCAAGTCTCGAGAAGTTAAGGTAGGGCGAATCCTAATTAGGGTTGTGAGTAATCGAACTAAAATTATTTCTCTGAATTTGGACTAAGTTTATAGAAAAAATTAAGTTTAGTGGTGAAATTGCAGACTTTGAAAGTACAAGGACTAAAATGCAAAAATTACAGAACTTATTGGCCCTTGAGCCAATCGGCTCAACGTACAGCCGAATCGGTTGTATATAGAGCTGATTGGCTCAGTATAGAGTCGGTCGGCTCTATGTAGAGCCGAGTGGCTCTATACAGTCCCGATTGGTCCTTGTTTTGATTTTTGATGTTATTTTATGTGTTTACTCGATTTAAAACACCGAAACACTCCTTATAGAACCTATTTTAATAATAATTTGAATTTAAAAGGATTTTATTTGGATATTTATCAAATATAATATCGATAAATGAAAAAAAATTATATTTCATTTTCCATGCGATCAGGTTTCCTAGGGTTTCCTATATCATACCCCTATAACTAGAAAAAGAAGGCTCTAGGTTTTAGGGTTAGCAATTAGTAGTTGTTGTTAGCAATTATTAGAGCAATCATTAGTAGTCGATAGCAATTAAGAGCAAGAGATAGTAACTTAAAACTCCCTTTTTAGTAACTCTCAAAGAACGAAAATAGGTTTTCCAAAAGCAAAAAAGCACTTTCTACAATCAAACACCATAAACAAACCCCAAAACCTCTGGATTCATATCCTATATTTGACTTTACCTCCTCCTTATCACCTGAGACTTATAGATCAACACAATATGGTGACAACTTGAGAGTTCCCAAGTCCGACATCATAACCATTGTTTCTACCCTTTTCTTTTAATTTATGTTATTAGAAACATGTTAAGTGGATTGATGATTATGTTTAATATTTTGTATGTTTTGTATGTTTAGATCTAAGGTTTAAGTAATCTTACATGCTTATGTACGGCTGCTAGGGTTTGAATCTAAAAACGTGTTCAACTTTAGGTTTTGGGTTTAATGATCACATAGGTAGGATATCATGGTAGGATTGCCTTTTTTTTATCAATATATACATATGTGGATGATTATATCTAGTTTCAGATCCATATGATAGGTTTTTAGAAAATTGCCATGAAAAGGATTGTCTACTGTAAGCTTATTTTTGGTAGTTTTAGATGTTCTTGATTTAAAATCAATTGCTTTATGTCTTTATTTCGTGCCTTTTTGCATATCTAATAGAATTTTATGTGTTCCATGCATGTAAATTGAATTATGAGCGAGAGAGGACTTTAAACTAAGCGAAATTAGCTTGAGCAGGAGCCTAGAGTCGATTCACTCAGTGCACACTGATCGGTTGTGCATTGAGCTGACCGACTCAATGATCTCATATAATCCGTATTTCTTGGAAGTTGCCCTAATTTGCGGATTTTTGACCCCTTTTGGCAATTTTTGCATATTTTGGCCTAAATCAACATCCTTTTAGTTTATTAGTTGTAGGAAGGGTTGTAATATTTAGACTCATCTACTTTCTTTATTTCTTTTACTTTATTTTATGCTTTATTTTGATGATGTATGATAAATAATTGATTATCTAATTGTTAATTAAAATTGGATATCTGGACCTAGGCCTTAAAATTGGACTTTGGCATGATATCTATAGTCTATTAGGTTAAAGAGATGATAAATTGGGCTTAAGCTAAAATCCATATAGACATAGGTGGGTTTTGTGATGTTTTTAAAGTTAATTAATCAATCCACTTAGAGTAGGATGAACAAATTGGGCCTTGACATGCAATTGATAGTCCACTTAGGACAAATACCTGAAAGTCAAAAGTATAATTTGTAATTGAGCCAGACTAGGTGGGCTTCATACATAACAAAATAGTAAAAGATAAGCTAACAACATAAACAGGACTAGGCCTAACTAAAATGGCTAGACTTAGGTGGACCTCAGAAGCTGTAGTGGTTATTTATAAGGATATAATTGTTGTGTTTATAGAGAATAGCCTGTTAAATAATAAAATTAAAAATAAGGATACACGGATAAGGAAGTTAGCTTCCAGATCCATCTCTGAATGTGGTGAAGCTTCCTTATGGAATTGAAAAACACTACTCAATTAGTAAAACTGTCCCAAAGAATTACTCAAGTGGCGACTCCCATCTCTGCACTAATCTTTGTAATTATTTAGCATATTCCCTATTAGGTTGAAAAGTCTTGCAGTACTATAGTCGCTATATACACTTAGGTGCAAGCCCAAAACTGCCACCCACAGTATTACTAAAATTTCAAGAAGTAAAATATGTAAGGCAATAAAAAGAAGATAACTCACATGAGTACAACTACTCAAAGTAAACTCTGGAGGATGGCTCGATTACCAGGCTAGCTTGTGGTCCACTATGCCGGAAGGGCTCTAATATGACACAATAGGATTTGGGAGGAATGGGATACTCTCCAGGATCACACTGAAATCACTAGGGGAGGTGCCTTTGAAGCTACACTTATTAATGAACCCGAGATGCGAGTGTTCCTAGGATCGCAAGTAGGTCACCCCTATTTTGACTCAAAAACTCTAGGAGCGCCGGGACATGAAAACTGTAATACAGGCGTAAAGCTTAAACAACTATATGATAATAACCAAATAAAGTGAGAATGCTAAGAAAGTACTTGAGTGATAGCGTCCTAGTCTAGGGGTATAGGTCCAAAAATTAGGTCATGAAAGACATATAGTCAATGCTTTGTGACCAGATGGTGAGGTCCTCGAGATCATCATACCCCTCAAGGCACTCTGCCCACTCTTCATCGACTCAATCGGCTATCTAAAACATGGATAGAGGAGGAGATAGGGGCACTAATTGCTGATTGGGCCCTCTTTCCCATTCATAGATTTGCTTGGCTAAGTACCACACCCGATGTGTAGGACCAACAAGGAGTATCCTCTTATACTCAATGTTTGCAGTAGACAACATGTAAGGATCCCAATAGCGGTAATCCCCAAGCCAATCTAAAAATGCAAAGGTAAGTAATCGAACTCTAATTTTATAAATCAAACTAATATGTCTTTCTTTTATCTGATCCCAGGATAAGAAGTCGATCCACATGTAGTGCACATGGACTTGTGCCCACTCTAGGGAAGATGCTTTTGCTCGAGCCTAGTGGCTCAGGCGGGGGAAAGCTTGAGAAGTGTTGATTGGCCAGGAACCTACCAAAAGGACTATCTCTAGGGCCCACACCTACATTCAGATAATCAATGATCAATGCACGGATAAAAGAAAACAAGGATATCCATAACAAAAGGGAAAACTGATGTGAATGGCATACCGAAACCATAGAGCCTCTTACTCCCGCGGACTGTAATATCCATTTGTTGTGCAGATATGCTAGAGTAGCGACCCCAATTTTAAGAGGAAACCTGGTCCACATTACTCAGAGGGGCTAGGTAGTGTAGATTCAACGAGTTCCCTGAGTTACAGAACAAGGTCGTCTTGAACAAGTAGACTAAAAAAGAACTGGCCCTTGGTCGACCTCTTGTGTCGACCGAGGGATGAACCCTGAAATGAAGAGAGATGCTTTGATATGCTAGATAGTGAGTGTTCTTGCATTGTCGATAAGAATTCTAGTAGATCAATGATATACTAGTCCCGAGCAATGGACCTATGATCATAAATGGCATTGTCAAAAGGCACAAGCATACCTGATCCTCCTAATGGTACAGACCAAGTCGTGATCATCCTTTTGATGGTATAGGGTAAGGTGGCAACGAACCGATAGAACCCAGTGTCATCGATCTGAGCCTAGATAAAGCATAGCAATTTGTTAAACTATTTTCAGGCACCATAGAAATTCTAGGCAAACCTAATCGACACGGTGTTGCCGTAGAAAGCATAAAAAGAGGTATAAATATACACACATGCGTATCAGAGTTAAGAAACAAGTAAGTATACTGCTTTTTCAAGTTTTTCAAGCCAGCCCAATTTTTTATTTTGCAAATTTTCTCATCAAATTATGTTTTGTTTGAGTTTAAAAATGACAACTAAACAAGTTTAGCAGAAGATAATACCTCATTAATGGTCGAAAAAGCCCGATATGTGCTCAATTTGGCTAAAATATGGATTTTTTCACTTTTCACAAGTCTTAGGTCATTCTGGTATGAAATTAATGGTGAAGAGTTCCAATCTAGTGTGATTGGAGTGGCACTTATAGATCTCGAAAAAGAACTTTCCATTTCAAGACAAATTTTAAGAGATTTGGTTGAGAAATGGAGAAGAAATCAAAGAAAAAGTGTAAGAAAGAGTTAAAGAGAAAATAAGTGAAATAAGAAGAATGGATAAAGAAGATAAATATATAGTCTAAGCAAGAAAAAATGCCATTTTGATCTCCGGCATTCATAATTACACTTTAGTCCCCATACATGAAAATTACCAGTTTAGTCTCTAGAGACAAAGATAGTCAAATTACATCTTGAAGTAGAAACTATCAATCTAAGGTAAAGCTTATGCAAATTCAACACCTAGAAGTGGAAAACTAACCTGAAATGGAAAATAAATTTTATTCATTCTCGAAGTAGTAAATGATCAAAAAGCCAGAGGGAAGTCTTTGCAAAACCTTTATTCTTGGGCGTGGTCCCTAAAATCAGACAAGCGTAGTCCTACAATCAGACGGGCCTGTTCCCTAAATTAAACAGGTGTGGTCCTTTAATCAAACAGGTGTACTCCAATCGAACATGTGTGGTCCCTAAAATCAAACGGGTGTGATCCCTAAAGTCAAACGAGTGTGGCCCCTAAATCAAAGCTAGATAGAAAATCTGCACCAATTCGGGCCTATAAAGCATAGCTTTTATAACTCACAAATATATTCTTTTACCGTATCCTTAATATTTATATTTGTCTTGATTTATTTAATCATATTTGGGCTTATAAATCTCGACAAACAGGAGGTAAACTGTCAGCATCTATTTTCCAGATCTAGATATCGAGGGAATTACGAAAAACTCAATGGTGAAAATTACTACTTTTCTCGAGTCTCGAGGGGTTGAGGGCGGTTAAGTCCCAATTAGAGTTGTGAATATTTGAACAAAATATTATTTTCTGAAATTAATTTGGACTAAATTGACAGAAAAAATTAAGTTTAAGGGGTGGAATTGTAAATTCTAAAAATTCAGGGACCAAATTATAAAATTTCTTAAAATTTTCCAACCCAGAGCTGATCAGCGATCGACTCTGTGGGGACCGATTGGCTCCAAACCTGAGATCCGACGTCGTTTTAAGTATTTTTACTTTGAAATGCCAAGATAAATATAAATCTTTTAAGAATATTTTATTGATAAATATTCAAGTTTTTAATGATTTCTTTTATTTATTCAGTATTTATCATTAAACACTTTTAATAAGTCCAAAAAATTTATTTATTTTTAATTATGTATATTTTTAAAAAATAGAACGTATATCAAAAGCCTCTAGGGTTTCCTTAAACCTTTCCCTATAAATAGAAAGGGAGGCTCTAGGCTTAGAGGTTGACAATTCTCAAAAGAACGACAATGAGTTTTTAGAGTCGATACACATTATAGGCAATGGTTTCAGGGCACACCCAAGTATCTTTAACGACTACGACACTGTAAGGCTTTTCAATCTAACTAGGGACACACTAACTAGTAATTGAGACTAGCGCGAAAAGATGGGAGTCGGCACCCAGGTAATCACCGGGACACTTTTACAAATTAGTGACGTTTCTCAGATTCTATAAGAAAGCTAGATTCGGAAGCCAACTTCTGTATTTGTGTATATTAGTCTTTCATTTTATTGCTTAACAAATTATTCCCTGTAAACATAAGCAGTTCATATACAGGCATACCAAACAACACACATAATTTACCTAGGTATATCCATTTTATTCAAGCCCAACCCATAATAAGGTTGTTAGTCTATTTTACTAATTAAGTATGTATATAGCCCACTTAGTCTAGCCCAATTACATATTATGCTTTTGAATTACCCTTAGGCCTAATAGACTACTTATTATAACAAGGCCCGTTCTGTGTAAACTTAGTTCTAAAAAGCCCATCTCTAACTAAGACATGTAAAAGCCCACTAAGTCTACTTTAATTTTAGAGTTTAAGCTCAATTAATGTTGATTAGCCTATTGGATTACAATGTTCATGTTGGGTCCAATTTTAACCCTAAGTCTGTGTGGATCATTTTAATTAATCAATCATTCAATACATATTTAATCATAAAGTAGATGCAAGAAATAAATTTAGTTATTGCAACCCGGCCTACAACTAAAATTATAAAGGAAAAGACCTAAAAATCAAATACAGTATACAACAAATACATCATCAAAACTCGATAAAAAGCCAAAATTAGGACAAAATGTTGCATAGCCGATCGGCTCAACACAGAGCCAATTAGCTCTACATTGAGTCGAGTGACTCTAGGGTTTCCATGTAGATTATTTGATTCATCAATGTATTCCTCGCATTTCCAAATCCGTTTTTTACATGCACAGAGCGTAAATATTAATTAGATATGAAAGAAATAAAAAAATATAAGAAATAGAAATCATAGAAAACAATCGATTTAAATCAGAAGCCCTAAAACTAACACAAAACCCTAAAACCTAAAAGAGCAGTAAACAAAGATATTAGATTAATCATACAATTATAATATACATATTTAACTACTTAATCATAATAAAGATATAAATCTAATCACTAATTCTATACATGTGTCTACTCAAATTCAAAACCCTAATTTTGGCTAAATTATCATATTCAAAACCCTATTGTTATTATTATCATATTTCAAAATCCAATTAACTAATAACATGCAAATCCATAAGAAACCCTAATCTAATCATATTAATCATAAAAATAATAACAATAATAATAACCCTAATCATGTTTCAAAGAAAATATAGAATGATGATGGATGTATTGTTTGGAGGAACCCTCAGGTTGTCACCGTAGTTGATAGTTCTGCAAGTCTTAGGTGATGAAGATTCAGTTGAATCAAAAACAGGTTGGGAATCCAGTGTTGGAGCGATGTTGAGAAACTTCTGTCAATTAAAAAAGTTCCAAGAAAAGAGGTTCTTTCTTAAGTAGCCTTCTTTCTTAGTGACCTAGATCTTCAGCCTAATAATGAACGATATTTTTTTTTTCAAATTAGCTTTTATTCCTTTCTCTCTCTTTCTCTATATTATTCTTGTTATCTCTCTGAATTCCCTCCTAAAACCCTAAATACCTCTTTCTATTTATAGAGGTATGGTTTCAAAGGAAACCCTAAAGGGAACAGTAATCTCTATTAATTTAAAATAAAAATTGATTAATATCTAAATTTAATTCTTTAAATTTAAATAATATTCATTAAAAATCTATGATAATCATCAAAAACCTTCTAGAATCTGTATCTGGACGTAAAATCGTCAAGAAAAATGACGTTAAAGTGAAAAAGCCTCAATCGGCACTGTGTAGAGCTGGTTGGCTCTATGTAGACCGATTAGCTCTACATAAGGAAAGTTTAAGAAAAATTTATAATTAGGTCCAGTAACCGATTGGTGGTTTCGAGCGTGCACCCAAGTGTCTTTAGCGACTAAAGCACTATAAGGCTTTTCAACCTAATCTGGAACACGCTAACTAGTCCCTGAGACTAGCGGAGATGGGAGCCGCCACCCGGATAATCACCGGGACACTTTTATTGATAAGTGGCATTTCTCAGATACTATAAGGAAGCTTATGTCACAAGACCCATAGATGGATTAGGAAGCCAACTTCCTTATTTGTGTATATTAGTCTTTAATTTTATTATTTAACAAATTATTCCCTCTAAACACAAGCAGTTCACACACAGGCATATCAAATAACACACATAATTTACCTAGGTCTATCCATTTTATTCAAGCTCAGCCCATATTAAGGTTGTTAGTTTGTTTTACTAATTAATTATGTATATAGCCCACTTAATCTAGCCTAATTACACATTATGCTTTTGATTTCCAACTTTTAGGCCTAATGGACTACTTATTATGACGAGGCCCGTTCTGTGTAAACTTAGTTCTAAAAAGCCCATCCCTAACTAAGACATGCCAAGGCCCACTAAGTCTACTTCAATTTTAGAGTTTAAGCAAAATTGATGTTGATTAGCCCATTAGACTACAATGTTCGTGTTGGGTCCAATTTTAACCCTAAGTCTATGTGATCCATCTTAATTAATCAATCATTCAACACAAATTTAATCATACACTAAACAAAAAAAGTAAATAAAATAAGATGCAAGAAATAAATCTAGCTATTACAATCCAACCTACAACTAAAATTAGGGTTAAATACATAAATGGTACCTAAACTACGCTCATTGTTTTCATTTGGTACCACAGGTCCATCATGACAATTATTAGTACCTAACATACACATTAATGATTCAGACCATAGTTTTCAGTTATACGCTTATGTGGCAACTAGTTTTGCTGACTAAGTGCCCTACGTCCTTATACAAGCTATAATAGGATCCTAGTCAGATTTAAACCCAAAGCTTTATATATTCCCCAATTTGCCCCCTAATTTAACCCCTCCCTTTTTCATATCTCTTTTTTTTTTACAACTTGTACATCGAAGAAAGGACTTTTGTAGCTCATCTTTGTCATTCCAAAAACTAAAAGAAAGGAAGCCTCTTAGCTCAAAGTAAGAGGAAATCCCCTTAGCTTGTTTGAAGGCACCTCTAACATTTAGCTTGATTCAAGCAAACTGAGTACTCCTATAGCTTAATTGAAGGTTACTTTCTCCTAAGCTTACAATGTCTTCTAATTAGCAAAAGAGAGAGGATGAACCACCAAGATATTGTAAGTGTCTGTAAAGAATTCTTCTTAATCTTCACTGCATTTAGAGTTTTATACTTCATATTAGAGTGATTGGTTGATAACGTGATATGGATTATAATCCTATAGTGTATAAATAGGAAGATTATGTTTGTTTTTAGTGCATTGCTTTTTTTTTTTGAAAATCTATATGTTGATTTATGCATTTTACTTATCAATCCATCCTGAGTATTTTTCAATACAGTGGCATACTCTATATGATACCAATAAGTGTGTTGATGTTAGGTGGATAGACTTCTGTTCTTTTGATGAAATCTCTAAATTGTAAATTGATACGATGGCGAGTGAACTTGGTTTGAGGCTTGAAGATTTCAAAATAATGTGAAAAAATCTTTAAAAGACATTATTTAGGGGGTGTAGGAATTTAGACACTGATAATGACACAATTGAGATGTCCTTGTTTGTATATGAGACCAAAATAATGCATGTTTATTATAGGAAGAAGGAAGAAGTACTAATTGCAGGTAATATAGGAGATAAAAATGCTAATGATTCTGGTGATGTTAACACAGAGGATGAAGGGTACAATACAGGGGAAAATAGTGATTAGGAGAGGGAAAATTTAGATGAGAGTGATTTTATTGATTCTGATTATGAATTAAGAGAATATGATGTAGATAATGATGATGAGCTTTTTGAGCAGTATGTGGACAAGGAAATAGAAAAGGAATGGGACATTTGGAGGTGGCAGTGGTCAAGGTGGGGATTCAGGAGATGATTCTTACCAAACTGTATATGCTCCTTCTGATGAGCTGAAGTATTGCTCATCAAGTGATAATGAGAGTGATAGGGGTTCAAAGAAGCCTAAGTCGGAAGTGTTTAAGGAAGAAATTGAAATGTATAAACCAAAATTCAAATTAGTAATGCTTTTTACTTCTTTTAAGCAGCTTAAGGAAGCTATAAAGAACTCTACCATTAGAACTAGGGATCAGGTTATATTTGGACCTAACAAAAGGATAAAATGCAAGATGCAAGAAAGGTTGTAGTTTCTATATCTGAACATACCTAACCAAACCAGATAAAAGTTTGTTCAGATTAAGAGTGCCAATTTTAATCATACCTGTAGGAAAGAGAACTAAAACAGTATGTGAATGCCAAGTTTGTTGTTGAATACTATCTTGAGAGTTTTAGAGCAAATCCAGCTTGGTCCATTAAAGGTATAATTGTTACTATCATTAGGGATTTTAATGCACGGGTTTCAAGACTTCTAGCATGGAGAGCTAGAGAGAGAGCTATGAGATTCATTGATGGTGATGAGAAGGAGCAACTATCAAAGCTCCACCATTACATATTTAAGCTGTTAAGGAGCAACCCGAGTTCTACCATTGTGTTTGACTTGGATGTAGGAGTTTTTAAGTCAATGTATGTTTGTCTAGCAGCTTTAAGAGAGGGGTTCAAGAAGTGCAGGGCACTCATTTCAATTGATGGAACTTGGTTGAAGGGCATTTTTGGTGGGCAGCTGTTAACAATAGTTGGAATAGATGCCAATGATTGCACCTATCCAATTGCTTGGGCAGCAGTGCAAAAGGAAAATAAGGACAATTAGAAGTGGTTCCTTAAACTTCTTGCTAAAGATGTTGGCGTTGGACATAGCAGGCATTGACATTCATGTCTGACAAACATAAGGTTAGTACTTTAATGATTGTTCTTTTTCTTTCATTGAATATATCATTGCTTACTGAAATTGATATTGCATTTACACCTTAGTTCAGGGTTTGATTCCGGCAATAGAAGAACTCTTCCCTGATGCAGAACATAGGTTTTTTATTAGTCATATTTACATAAACCTTAGGAGGAGATTTCATAATATAAGAATGAAACCACTAGTTTTGGCAGCTGCACTGTCAAGCTATTTACCTATGTTTGAGAGTGATTGAGGTAATTAAAAAAGAATCTAGGGGGCTTATGATTACTTGAGTAACATAGGTTACTATCATTGGAGTAGAACACATTTTAGAACAACCCCTAAGTGTATATGCTATTAAATAATCTATGTGAGTGTTTCAATAGCTTTACATTAGAAGCTGGGACTAAAGGGGTGATAAGAATGAATGAGATTATAAGGACTAAACTGATGAGAGGAATACACTAAAACAGAGATGCAATTTTGAGGGTTGCAACTGTTTTTTGCCGTAAGATTTATAAGAAACTTGATATGTCAATACAGGGAAGTACTAAGTATACCGCTGAGTGGTCAAGGGGTAAAAAATATCAAGTTGTAGGACCTAGTGGGCAGTATGTAGTGGATAAAAAAGATAGGAGTTGTACCTGTAGAAGATGGGATTTAACTAGAATCCTTTGTGCACATGTTATTAGTGCCATTTACTACCATAATGACAATCTTGAAAAAAAATTTGGATGACTACTACAAGGTTACAACATTCTTAGATATTTGCAATCATATCATAAATCTAACTACATCAAGTGACAATTGGCCTAAGGCCACTACCCCACCTATCAATGCCACCTGATCCTGTGCATATTGTGAAGCTTGAAAAGGGCAAGCCACCTCTGAAGAGAAGACTTGGAGAAGAGGAGATTGAAGCCCTTATCAAGAATGAAAAGGTAAGAAAGAAAGGATGTGTCATGCATTCCTCTGTGTGTCAAAGCACAAAGCATAACAACACCTTCCATAAGAAGGACAAGAGTGTTGCCCCTACAAGAATAAAAAAGAAATTGATTGTGAATATCACATTTGTTCACTCAAATGTACAATTAATTTAAATGATTATTTTATTTACTTGAGAATATATTTCATGTACTTAGGTGAAGAAAAAGAAAGTTGGAAATGTTGAATCCACAGACCCTAAACCTGATAATGTTAGTAATGAATATAGTAATGTTTTTAAATGGTATGAAAAAGTACTAATTGCAGTTACTATTTTCAATGTTGATACTGAGTTAAGAATGTTAATTGATGAGTATAGATGAGAATGTTGGTGTACATGATAATGTTGGTGGAGAAGAACATGATGATAATGAGTTTGATGGTCCCATAGGAACTACATCAGCCTTTGAATGACTATTTTCAATTATACCAAGTTCACAAGTCTATTTTTGTGTGTTGCTCTAATACTGTGTATAATGAGTTTCCTATATTACTGTGTATAATGAGTTTGCAGAGCTGTGTATAATTAACTTGGATGAGATGTGTGTTTGTGTATTTCTATTTGAGTTTGCAGGTCTATTTCTGTTATGCTTCTTAAACAGATGCAGAAACTGACCTCATCTGTTGACATACCAAGCAACATGGTGCCTGTTGATGAAGTTTTTGGTAGTTGGTTGGGGAGACATTCATCCCCTATTGCATCACCAGAAACATATCTTGTTGCTTCCCTAGATTCACAAAGATGCAGAAGTATATATGACTTACCTAGTGATCTACCTCTTTTTAGAAGTCAAGTTACAAGACTATCCAAGGAGAAGACATTTGGGACCAAAGAGAAGAATCTGCAGAAGAAAAGACAAAAAAACCATCTCAAGCTGCTGCTGGATCTACAAAGAAATTGCAGAAAAAGCCAAGTCAAGTTGCTGAATCTTTTAGCCAGTAGAAGAAAGACAAGAATGATAGTTTGTCCAAGAAAGATCAATCTGCTCAAGCTCCATCCAAGAACCCTAAATCAACTTTTGCTAACAAGGGGCAGAAGAAGTTAGATGAACCAGCTGCAAAGAAAAAACCATGGCTGCCTTTATACAACAGTGGTATTAGGTTTAAGAAAACCTAGTTTAGGAGATTTATATCTGGACCATACTGTATGGTGGACCATAGTGGCTCTGTTTTTTCCCATTGTTGACTATGTTGGTCTTAACGTTTCTATTCGTTTTTTAGTACTATAATACTTTTAAGCATAAGAATCAATTACTCTTTTTATGTTTGTTTTTTTGCTGTTAAAATAGTCTTAAGTAGAGGAATCAATTACTCTTTTTGATGTTTCAATGCAATGTTATTATTTAAGTAGATATTTTATTTTCTTATCAAGTTCCCACATATTTAAATATCATGTATTTATCAAAAAAGACAAGGTAACAAAAGGCATTGAATGCTCCATATATTAAATTTGAGATAACTGCCATACATATATTGTGTTTGTAATATAACAATGCAAACTACTCAAACAACACAAGACAGAGCATAACACAACCATTACTACTTAGGACTACATAAACAGCTAAAACAAAATAACCATCTTACAAGCTACAACTATTCAAACAACAGCTCCTTTTAAATAGCTAACAAGCTATATCCTATAATAAAACCTTCAATTCCAGCTCTAGACTCCCATGGCCAAAATACAAGCTCTAAAAATTCTAGCTACAAATGCAATCTTAGTTTTCTGCTTTCCCAACATCAGAAATCCTTTTTCTTCTTTCTTTAACTTCGCCTTATGTCACATCCTAATCTCAAAATCACAGCCAACTTAACTAAACTACCGCAAACCTTCCAGATTTACATAACCATCATTCTTAGTGACAAATATATACATGAAACTCCAAAATAACTTAGTCTACATATATTCACACAATCCTAACTCCAAAATATGTTCAACAAATACAAACTATTAAGGTAATGTTGGCATGACCTTCAAATCTACACGCGGAAGGGAGTTAGATCAGATATCTCCAAACTATCTCACTCCTACTAAACTGAAAGTTTAAAATTTGAAAACGTGAGTTAGGAAATACTCAGTAAGTAGACTTGACATTGATGAAAAGAATAATTATAACATTAACCAATAAATCCTTTCTTATGATCTTGCAATACATATTTCCAAAATAATTGGAATAAATAAGAATTTAAAAATTCATTTCTTAAATTATATCATAAAATAAAAATACTCATATTTAATCATGTACACACTCAGGATATTAACAATGTACATCAGCTTAAAGTTAATCCATCTAATATGTTAATCCACCAAGAAGTCATTTCATAGCATTGGCGGTAACCCATCTAGTATGTTAATCAGTCTTGCCTTCATGTCATACATGCATGTAGAACTACCCCCAAAAGGTAACCACTAGTTACACACTCCAAAGGCATCATGTGTATTCCAGTGCTGTCCCAAAGACAGTATATCGTATATCATATTTCCACACCACATCATCATCAATTCATTATCACTAACAGGAATGTGCACCGTAAAAATAACATTTCGCATACTTGCTACTTAAACATTTCAATAAGATATACTTACTCTCAATAATTAGAAAATTTATATTCAAAACGTACTTAGATCTATTTATATAACTTATATAAAATTACAAGAAAAGCTTTTAACAACTTTCAATCCTTCGAACTCATGATCATAAATCAAAATTATTTTTATAAGCATTTGCATTGACAAAAGCCAACATAAATAATAAAAAGATATGTACAATCCCTACCACTCATGTTTCTTAGCTTGAATCTTCGGCCTTATGAGAATCGCTTTAATTAACTCCTAAATCATCATTAAATTCTCAACTAAGAAACTAACTTAGGTGAAGTGAGGAAATGATGATGCTATGTATTATTCCATAGGTAAGGTTTTACACATTAGAAAATTATGCCATTTTATACACATATAGTAGACATATAAGGCTACAAGATATCCGAAATCCAGCTCAAAAGGAGGTCTCTAACCCCTTCAAAAGAAATAATCTTCAGATAGGTGTAAATCAGCTTATTTATGCCAAACTTGCTGCTTTCATTCTTTTAAGTGATTGTTATAGTTTTGTACTTCTTATCATAGTAAAAGAAAAATAAAATAGTATAAATTTTATAGCCTAAACTCATTTATACAAGAGAAAAATCATGTATTAGACTAATGAAAAATTGAAGATTAAAACTTACTTTTAGATGCTATTTACTAGATTTTCAGCTTGATTATGCAAAACTTCTCTTCTTTGTCATCTTTCCCAATCTTTCTCTTTGAAGAATCCTAATGATTAAAGCTCTTTATAGATAAAATCACTTACTTTGAGGTAAGATTTTTTTATTTTTAAAAGATAATTATTAAGATTCGTGGGTGTAGTGTTTGAAAATTGATGTTGGTGAGAATTTTATTATTGAGTTGTAAGGCGTCTTCTTCTCCTAAAAGAGGAGTTCTTCCCGTAGGGTATATGAAAAAGCTAAATTCCAAATACAAAGATGGTTTATTACTAGCCCCAACCCTCATTTTTTGTATTTTATCCATATTAATACCTAAAGTTATTTACTAAATGATTAAAATCCAAAATTATTAGATTAATTTTACACACAAATTCTTTACGCCCATATATGTCTCATGCTAAAATATATGTTATGAATGCAAATCTTACACCTTCACTATTTTATATGCCTCCTTGAAATGCTCGAACTCTCCCTCAACACACTGAAGCTGAAATCTTTGTCCCTCAATTTCCCCTTCAAATTCTTCAATTCTCAGCTTGCACTCTCTGAGTTGCTCCAATTTAAACTCGTGTTTTGCAAAGGCTTCACTAGCTTAAACTAAAGCATTGTTCCTTTCGTCTCTTAGGTCATCTAGAAGATTCAAGACACCCTAAATCCATGCCATTTTCTTTTCATTGAATCCTATTGAAGCTATGTGGCTTCGATATCTGTAGCTTAAATCCTCATATTACATTTTCCCTGCTTCTCCCATTTTATGCTTGATTGGATGATGGAGAATAGCAAAGAAGATGAAGAAGATAGAAGAGAGAAGAGAATTGCAATTAGGTTCAGATTGGGAGGATAATAGGGGAATTAGGGATTTAAATGCTAACTACGAGCGCTTCTAGACATGTTGTTGACATGTATTCCAGTCTTAAATTCTAGCTGCCACATCAGCTGAAGATTGCCAGGAAGTGTAATTATACTGTCATCTGAATCATTAATGGGTATATTAGGCACTAATAATTGTCATTATGGACCTGTGGTACCAAATGGAAACAATGGGCATAGTTCAGGTACTATTTATGTATTTTACCTACTAAAATTGTAAGGAAAAAGAACTAAAAATCAAATACAATATACAACATACATCAAAACTCTACAAAAAGCCAAAATTTGGAACAAAATGTTGCATAGCCAATCGGCTCTAGAGTTTTCAGGCAAATTTTTTTGATTCGTCAATGTATTCCTCGCATCCTTAATGCCGATTTATACATGCATAGAGAGTAAAACATAGTTAGATATGAAAGAAATAAAAAAATAAAAAAATAGAAATCATAGAAAACAATCAATTTGAATGAGAAGCCCTAAAACTAATACAAAACCCCAAAAACTAAAAGAGCAGTAAACAAATATATTAGATTAATCATACAATTCTAAAATACATATTTAATTACTGAATCATAATAAAAATATAAATTTAATCATTAATCCTATGCATGTGTCTAATTATATTCAAAACCCTAATTTTGGCTAATTATCAGATTCAAAACCCTAGTGTTCTTATTATCAAATTTTAAAACCTAATTAACTAATAACATGCAAATCTAATCTAATCATATTAATCATAAAAATAATAAAAATAACAATAGCCTTAATCATGTTTCTAAAGAAAATAAAAAGGGACAAATAAACTAGTTTAGGATGATGATAGATGCATGTTTGGAGGAACCCTCATGTTGTTACCGTAGTTGATAGTTCTACGAGTATTAGGTGATGAATATACAGTTGAATCGGAAACAGGTTGGGAATCCAGTGTTAGAGCGATGTTGAGAAAACTTCTTTCGATTAAAAAAAGTTTCCAAAAAAGAGGTTCTTTCTTGAGTAGCCTTTTTTCTTAGTGACCTAGATCTTCTACCTAATGATGAGTGATAGATTTTTCTCTCAAATTAGCTTTTGTTCTTTTCTCTCTTTTTCTTTTTGTTATTCTTGTTATCTCTCCGAATGTCCCCCCTAAAACCCTAGATACATCTTTCTATTTATAGAGGTAGAGTTTCAAAAGAAACCCTAAAGGGAACGATAATCTCTATTTGAAAAAAATAAGTTGATAAATATGCAAATTTAATTCTTTAAATTTAAATAATTATCATTAAAAATCCATGATTTCATTAAAAACCTTCTAGAATCTATATCTGAACATAAAATTGTCAAGGAAAACAACATCGAAATGAAAAAGCCTCAATCGGTACTGCGTACACAGTTTAAGAAAAATTTATAATTAGGTATCTGAATTTGTGAAATCCCTCATTTTGACTCTTAAACTTTATTTTCTTAACAATTGGGTCCAAATTAATTTTGAAAAGGTAATTTTAGCTGGATTAACCTCAATCCTAATTTTAGATTTACCCGTCCTTCATCTTCCGAGCCCCGAGAAGGTAGTAACTTTCATCACAAGATTTTCTGCAATTTCCTCGATATCTAAATTCGGAAAAAGGGTGCTAACACATATTTTCAAAAATCAAACATAAAAACTATTAAACACTATGGATTCCAATCCTTTATGATTTCTTTATTAAAAATATGTTAGAATTTTATGGATTCTTTCTACAATTATTATTTCTTTTAATGTTATATGTGTTAGAATTAGATTTTTACATGATTCACATGTTTCTAAGATATGAATGTTTCCTAGATTTTGAAATGGATAACTTCTGATTCTTGGATTTTGGATCTAATAATCATATGTATAGATCAACATGCTTGTCTTGTTCTCTTTGATGATGATTTATGTGTATTGACATGAGTTGATTATGTTTGAATGATTAGTTCAATATCTATGTTCTTAGAAAATTGCCATGATAAAGAGTTTTGTCTACTGTAAGTTTGCTTTTTAATTATTTTATGTCTCCTTACCTAAAAAAACTTAGTTATTTTACGTGGTATTTTATGTCTTGCATGTGTACTAATCATGTTTTCCATGTTTTATGCATATAATATCGCACTTTCAGAGTTGGAAGACCTAAATTGAATCAAATCGGCCTAGAGAGAAGCTTAAAGTCGATCGGTTCTCTACACAGTTGATCAGTTGTATGATGTGGCTAGCCGGTTGTTCAACATAAATTAGCCCTATTTTGTAGATTTTGAGCCCTTTTGAAGATTTTTGCTGATTTTGATCTATTTTAGTCATTTTTTAAGTTTATTAGTTGTATAAAGAGTTGTAATAATTAGTTTTACTGCTTTTCTTTATTTTGCTCTTTATTATTTTGCTTTATGTTTAGTGGATGACAAATACTTGTTGTATGATTGTCAATTAAATTAGACGTCTAGTCTTAAGTTCTAAAACTTGGGCTCTGGCATGAAATTTGTAGTCCATTAAATTAATATATTGATAAATTGGGCCTAAGTTAAAAACCCATTTAGACTTAGCAGGCCTTCCCATGTCTAAATTAATTAATCAACTCACTTAGAATAGGAGAGCAAAATTGGGCCTTGGCATGAAAATAATAGTCCATTTAGGGTAAAGACTTAATAAATCAAAGCAGAACTTACAAGTGGGTTAGACTAGGTGGGCTTTCTTATGCATAATTGAATAGTTATTTAGGCTGTAAATTATATCCTAGACCCGAGTACATTATGCATTATATACATGGTGTCCAGAACACGGTCGTTTCATTTAAATGAGGGAGCTGAATTTTAAAACACACGTGTGAGAGACTTTCATTTCAAATACAATGCCTAACTATTATTGCCGATTTAAAATAAAATCGCAAGCTTCCTTTCAACAATTTGATTTGATTTGTCTTCTCGTTTCTCGATTCTCCACTATTTAAAAATTCAAATTAGATTCTATAAGTTGTTGTTCTTTCTTCATTCTTTTCTTTTTTTATTCTTTATTGCATAATTTTGTTGTTCTTATTTTTTTCTTTCTTTTTTGTTCTCATACATAGATTATGCATATTTGCAGATTTCACAAACTTATTTTCAACAAGTTGAAATTCTTCATTTTCTCTCCATTCTTCAGACCTTCAAATCATATTCTACAAGCTTTAATCCTTTCTTTTAAAATATGATAACAATTTCATTACTGAAAAATAATAGGTTTACTATGTAGAATATTGAGGTTCATTATATATGAACTACAAGTTTATCATGTTGTTCATAATTTTGAAAATAAATTTATTTTTGAAATGGAATAGGTTCATTTCATAGTACAATGAATCTTAATGAATATAAAAGTTTTACATGATGAACATATGTCATATGTGCATAAAAATAAATCAGTATTAATGAGTTATAATGAACGGGTTCATTATCTTCAAACAACATGTTCATTAAAGTATCACTTGAGGTTCATTATATATGAACTATATGTTCATCATGTTGTTCATACTTTTGAAAAAAAAATTATTTTTGAAATGAAATAGGTTCATTTTGTAGTACAATAAACCTTATATCATTAACAGATAAATATAAAAGTTTTACACAATGAACATATGCCATATGTGCATAAAAATAAATCAATATTCATGAGTTATAATGAACGGGTTCATTATCTATAGACAATAGATTCATTAAAGTATCATTTGAGGTTCATTATATATAAACTATATGTTCATCATGTTGTTTATAATTTTAAAAATAAATTTATTTTTGAAATGGAATAGATTCATTTTGTAGTACAATAAATTTTATATTATTAACAAATGAATATAAAAGTTTTACGTAATGACCATGCCATATGTGCATAAAAATAAATCAGTATCCATGAGTTATAATGAACGAGTTCATTATCTATAAACAACAGGTTCATTAAAGTATCAGTTGAGGTTCATTATATATGAATTTATCATGTTATTCATAATTTTAAAAATAAATTTATTTTTGAAATGAAATAGGTTCATTTTTGTAGTACAATGAACCTTATATCATTAATAGATGAATTTAAAATTTTTATATAATGAACATATCATATGTGCATAAAAATAAATCAGTATTCATGAGTTAATAATAAACGGGTTCATTATCTACAAACAACAGGTTCATTAAAGTATCACTATAGGTTCATTATATATGAACTGCAGATTCACTATTTTGTTCATAATTTTGAAAATAAATTTATTTTTAAAATAGAATAGGTTCATTTTGTAGTACAATAAACCTTATATGATTAACAAATAAATATAAAAGTTTTATATAATGAACATTGCCATATATGCAACAAATAAATCAGTATTCATGGGTTAATAATGCATCCATTATCTACAAACAACAAGTTCATTAAGGTATCATTTGAAGTTCATTAAATTTATAACCCAGTTTTACACTAGCAATAGGTTCATCAGCGTATCACTTGAGGTTCATCAGATATAAAATAGAAATTTATTAATTATAGCTTATAATCAAGAAATTTATCATACATACATAAAATGTTTTAAAGGAATTTTTTTTTCCATACAAAATAAATAATATATTCATCAATAACAAAATCTGTATAAAACATTGGTTTTTCAGTTATAAACTTTAGTTTCATAAAATTTAAACTGTAAATTCTTTATATTTTTGCAAGCAATTTATGTGATTGTATTGAAATGCTATTTGAAATGAATATAAATATGTTTACAAAATAGTAAAATTTGTAGAAATCTTAAACCTTGAAATATTAAAATTGAAAGCCAACAAAATTGTAAAGATTGTAATTTAAGAATAAGATGATGTGTGTAAAATAAAAATGCAGAAAAAAAATAAAAGAAGTTAATTTTTTAATATTAGAGAAGACAAATGTGTGTTTTAGTTGAAACAAAAAATTGTGTACACTTAGGTGTGTTTCTAATTAGAATGAAAAGTCTTGCGATGCCATAGTCGCTAGAGACATTTGGCTTCGCGTCCGAAAATGCCGCCTACACCTACCCATTGATATTCCTAGCTTTGTTGACAATGATAAACCAACTTTTGTTTATGAATTTAAAGCGATTCTTCATGGCCTTTGATAAGCTACTTATCAAAATCTTTTTTCTTTCAATCCTCTAAGAATACATCAAATAAAAACACTTACAGTACAATCAAATAAAAGGATTTTTATAGAAATACCTCTTTTATAAGAATAATTGTATTTTTACCTCAAAAAAGTTCACAAAAATATCTTTTTATAGAAAATATATTTACAGAAATACGCTCAAGTGAAATATACTAAAAATCAACTAAACATCAACCACTAAAAATCTATATTAATAGAACTTTTTTTACTTTATGTAAGTATTTTCACTTATATCAATAGAATTTTTCTTTCCTTCAACTTCAAGATGAAAATTATTTTTCTTAAGAGGATAAGATTATTAATGTGAAATGAAACTCAATATTTTTCAACACATAAACATAGTTTTTCAATAAAAAAATTAAATTTCTAATATTTGGAACTTATTCAATGGGTAAATAACGATTTAAGAAAAGAAATTTAAGATAGATCTTCGTATATCTGAAAATCAATAAAATATCAACCAAAATAATATAGCCTAAAAATTAAAAGACTTCAAATTAATAATTTATTTTATATAAAATGTAATACTATAAATTTTTCTTTACTAAAGACAATATTAATAATGATTAATAAATAAATTTTATTTAAATTAATTTAGTTATATTTTTATTCGGTTTAATTGGAATGATTTAAACGCAATTTTAAAATTTAATATTAGACAAATAAAGGAATTATTTCTATATCCAATTAGTTTGATTTTTAAGGAGTTAATTAAGTAAATTATTTGAGAAATAAATTATATTTTTGGTCATTCCAAATTTTCTCTAAATGTATATATATATAAATAAAATTATATATTGGAAGAATTTGTAAAGCATGTTCATATAAAAGAAATTTCTTGGAGAAATTGGTATTTTAATTAGCTAGTGGTATTTAATTTTAAGTTGGAAAATATTTAGTAAATTGGTTATTTAATTTAATTGTGTGTTAGGACTAAATTGGAAATTTATTTTGGAATAAGGATTAAAAGTATAATTTCATTAACATGGGGTTTAATGAAAATTTGTATGTTTGGTATTTTTGTAATTAAATATGTCGGTAAGGGCTTTTTGGTAATTTTACATTTAAAAGCAAGGGTATATATATAATTGTGTATTTTCAATAATTCTAATTTTTCCCAAATTAAATAGTTAGGAGCTTAATTGAAAGGCTAACAAGAAGTTTGGGGGTTAACTGGAATTTTTTGCAGGACGAAATTGTTAATAATTTAAAAAGTTGAAGGACCAAAAGGTAAGAAAGAAAAGTTTAGGGACCAAAAGTCGATATGGAGAAGAAAGATAAAGAAAACAGATTAGGGAGAGAGAAGGCGCGAGGGAGAAGAGGAAAGAAGGGCTACGGGCGTCGGAGGCAGAACTCCGGGGGCACGGAACGCTAGTCGATGAAGCGGCGGCGAGGAGGCCGGCTTAGGACATCATTCGGCCTTGTCGGCTGATCTCGGTGGCGATTGGCTCCCCTCAAAGAGCTTCTTTTTGGCGGTAGCGGCGTCGATTTTGGTGGCCGGAAGAGGGAGTCCCGGCGAGGTGTTGGCAGCAGCATTTTCGGGTTTTTCCGGCGAGCTTTGGACGATCGGATGGCGTATCCCGACTCTCATCAGCTTAAAATTCGCAATTGCACCAGTTTCGTGGCGATCGGACATCGTTTGCAAATCGATGACCGAGATCATCCGCAAATCACTCCGGGTGATCGGGGATCGGATCGAAAAATCGGAAGTGGGGATCATCATCAGCTCGTCGTTTCGAGTCCGATGGTATGTTCGGATCGTCGATCGGATTCCGACGGCTGGAGGCGAGTTGACCGAGCAATCAAGCGTCTCGGTAATTTTCTCTAGCCATTGATTTAAGAATTCTTTGATTTAATTTATGGTTACTGATTTGTGTTGAGTATTAGATGATATTTGTGAGTTAAAATAATTGTTTGTCGGTTTGCATGCCGTAGTCGTGATTTTTGTGCTCTGTGGCGGAGTCGGGAAATTAGTGAAGTCCTGGGGACCCAACTTCCGTTATATTAAATTGTTGGATATTTGAAGTGTTTTTCTAGTAGGTCCTGGACCCATTTTATGGGGGGTAAACGTCTGTGTTTTAGGGGAGATTCTATCTAATTTTCGGTAGAATTTACTCGAGTCGAGATTCTTAGACAGTCAGTCTTAGGAATCTAGACCTAGGGTCAATTGTCAATTGTTCAGCGTTATTGATAAATTGTTTTCCGTGATTAGATAATCCGTCTGTTCGGCTCGCTCCAACTGAGGCACCGGAGCAGAGTTAGGAGGTCGCCAAAGCTGTAAGTTAAAGTCATATATCGATTATGCACGTGTCATGCATAAATTTTTTATTTGCTATCGTGATTATTTTATTGCAAGTTCAAATTATTCATTTAATTATTATTCATTTGTATCATGCTTTTGATTACTATTCATTTATATATCATTTTCTTTACCATTGATTTTATTATTGCATGATGACACGGGATGGGACGACAGTAGAACCTATTGGTATAAATCCGTGAGTGATGGAAAATGGGTAAAATGGTAAATTTAAAAGGAAAGTTTAGGACTTGCCCTGGTCGAGCATCGCTCTCTAGGCTTAGTAGAGTGTGTTTGTCGGAGGTAAGGTCCCTGATCGAGCTTGCTCTCTAGGCGCCGGCTTAGTTGGAAATCAAGTGTTCAGGCTGGAGGTAAGGACCCTGATCGAGCTTGCTCTCTAGGCGCCAGACCTGTTGGAATAAGAGAGCCGAAAGGCTAAGACAAGTGACCAGACTGGAGGTAAGGTCCCTGATCGAGCTTCGCTCTTTGGGCGCTAGTCTTATTGGAATGAGATTAGTTGGGATATTAGAGTTGAGATTAGTCGATATGTCAGTAATGAGATTGATCGAGATGTTGTGTTGGGATTAGGGTTCTATTGAAGTACTACGTCCCATTGTGTGTGAAAATTATTTTATTTAAGCATGGCATGACACGTATGTTTTTACATGACTTATGTTTATTTCAAATTAAATAAATATATGATCGAAGTATATGCAAATATCTTTGGATATATGATTTTAACTTACTCTCGAGACTGACAGTCTCAATTTTACTATTTTCCAGGTCCGTGACTGTTAGTCTTCCCGCGACTCTTATTTAATAACTCGACTCCTTCATCATCGGGTGGTGTATTTGATTTGGTATGTTAATTTGTAAAATCTTAGATTCTCCGCAGTTGAAATAGTAGATGTATCAGTTGTAATGCTTTGTAGTTTCGGGTCTAGCCTAATTCTTCTGACAGACCCAATTAATTGTGTAAATTTAATGGTTACGAAATTGTGGAATCAATAATATTAAATGAGATGAGATTTAATTGAGTTAGTGAGTGTCAGGCTTACTACGGGATTCTGTGGCCTTATGCCTACCCATTCCCTAGTGCTAGTCACGGGCCCACAGATCGGGTCGTGACATAAAATCTTTTAAAAATTTAAATTTTACATAGAGAAAAATCTAACAAATTTTTAAAAAATTTCAAAATGACAATATTTTTTTCTTTTACATAAAAAAACCTAAATGATAGAGATTAGAGAAAAAAAAAATTGATACTCATAACAATTCAAGAAAAAAATTAAAGACAATTCTTCATAGATGTGAAAATCAACCAAACATCAACCATACCAATTATAAAATCAATCACACATCAACTAAATATCAACCAAAAATAAATAAAATTATTTAAAATAACTATATAATATCCTAAATTTTCTTGACTTATTATATTTACAGAATTTGTTCAAAATAAAAAAATAATAAATTAAATGTGGAATAATTTAGCAATAATATTATTTTCAATTGTGTAATTTTTCATGTATAATTAAGGATAAAGTTCAAAAAATCACAATGTGGTTTTACACTTTTTCACTTAAGGGATGGAGACACTTTTTGTATCAAATGAGTACCACGTTTTTTATTTTTCTAAGCATTTTGTAGATACACATTTATATTTTTATTTCTTTTATATAGTTTTGCATATATTTAACTTGAACCATTACTAAATTATGATTTTATAAGCAATGTGGCATTTAACAATGTGGCATTTAACAATGTATCATTGAATTTAAAAAATATTAAAACTTTATTTTAAAAAATATTGATTAAATTTAATTAAAATCAAAAATTTATGTTTTAACAATTTGATTTTATCATAAAATATATAGGCAAATGCTAAATTACTTAAAAATACTTATTTCATTAAAAATTTACATTTCTATTAATATCTTCAATTTAAAAAATAAGAAAAACAGCTAAAAAATAAAAGAAATATTACTCCTTTGATACAAAAATATATTTGTCCCTCAAATCTAAAAGCGCTAAACCACATAGTAATTCTTAAAATTTTATCTTATAATTAAATTAAACAATTAATATAGAGTTTAGTAACAAGAAATTAAACATATAACTGTGTGTTATTAAAGAAGTATGGTGAGTATTAAATTATGATAATAACTTATGTAATTAATTTATTTGAATTAATTTAATCAAATTAAAGCAGTAATTATATTAAATTAATATTTAAAATATAAATGAATAACAATGGTACAAACTTAATTATGTGGTAAAGGCTTAGTGCCTTCATAGTCATAAACCAAGTTAATTAGTTGATATAACTCTTTAAATCACTATACATTTGAGATTTTATGTCATTAAGAAAAAATTCAAATAATTTATCAAATGTTAAGGGTTTAATTGATACAGCGGTTAGTTTTAGTTATTTTAATATTGATTGGATTTAAGTCAAATTTCTTTAGTGAACTTTGCATTGACTAGATTTATTAATTTTTCAACTTCTATTAAGACATATATTTAGTTCCTTAATTTATTGGCTTTCTTCTTCGAATAGATATTCAGTCTCAGTAGCTTGATACGATGATATATTTACGTTTCAAATTAATTTCATGTTTTAGAGGGAGAATGACAATTTAAGTGACAACTGAGTATCAAAATCAAATCTGCACTCGATGCATAAGGTAAAATTCTAATTTTATTAAAAGATAAAAAATAAAATTAATTTATAAATACTAAAATTCAATCTACCAAATGACTAATTTTAATTATTTTGGTATTAACTGTATTGAAATTATATCGAAATTAAATCCTATTAACATGCTCTATTTTATATTCATTCATTTAATTCCTCCATTAATTAGTTATTTAAATGCTAATATTATAAATATATTGTCTAACAATACTCATTAAAAATCTTCCTCAAATTAAATTAATATATTAATTAGTATTTCTATTTTTAAATTAATAATTAAATAAAAATATTTTAAAATTTATGCAGATTTTTTATAAAAAAGTATTAATTAATATGATTTTACAAAATAAAAATAAAAAATAATTATAATATTTACGAAAATAGATGTAAAGGTGGAAATGCGGAGAGAAAGAGAGATATAATATGGAAAACATGAAAGTATAAAAAAAAAGAAAAAGATTTTACAAAAAATTAGAGACATGTATCAACTTTTGTAAAATGGGATAAAAAAAAGTAAAAATATAAAAGGAAAGCATAAAAATATAAGAAAGTAAAAGGTGGAGAAATTTTTTTATAATTAATACCAAATAAAAACCAATTTTGAGTCCAATACTACCAACAAACATATCAAATTAAACGTAACTCATATAACCCATTTTGTTAATAACGTAACTCATATATATATTATTTGAGTTGGTACTTTTCCGTGAGTTGATGAACTGAACAATAAGAAAAATTTCAAAAAGATATTTTTTTACGGATCGAAGATTGTAGAAAATATGTAATATTATGATCAATCACCTGACTCAATGCGTGATGAAGTCTGCAAATAGAAAGAAGGAGATGACTAATTTTAAAGAGAAGCTTCTGGGCTTTTTCTTAATTTAAGGTTTTTAAAATAAATAATTTTTATTTTAGGATAAATTTTAAAAAATTTCCAATTTTAGAGTGATTTTAAAATAAATAAATAAAAAGTGTTTTCAAAGCCTGTCTGCCCAAATAACCGGCAGATAGGGGTGTGATATCAAGAAAAATTGAAATATTCATTCTTAATAAGTAAAGTTAGCTGCATGATGCAGCTTGAGATGGTATTTTATAAATATGTAATTATTTTGAATATATTAACTATTTTTTATTTTCCAATCGTCTGGAAAGGATAAAAAAAATATATTGTTCTTTCTTCAACAATTTCTGATCTCTAGTGAATCTCTCAGTAGGATTCGAACCCAAATGAAGTTCTAACAATTTTCAAAGAAAAAAGAACGAATGGATCTTATAGAATTTCTAAGAAATTTTTCGATTTCTTCCGAAAGCAGATGATTATTCATCTCCTTCTCACCTTCCGTAACTAACGGGGATATTGAAAAATACTCATAAAGGTATTTAAGAAATCGGTATGATTCTATCTTTGTTCGTTCTGTTTGAAGAAAGAAAGGATCCCAAAAAATCTATTTATTTTTTAGTTGTTGAATCTTTTTTTGATTGATCAATATGTGATATTCTAAATCCTCATTACTAATAGAATCGAAATGATCTCTGGATTGATCAGAAGATCCCTTCAATTGGCTAGAATTCTTTTTTTGAACGAAACTGGATATTGTGGGATCATATTGAATATTTGACAATATATTTCGACAAATTATAAAATTTATATTTGATCAATTCTAATAAATTTAAAAAATAAAACAATTAAAAATATTTTGTTAAAATAAAAGAAATAAATACTCATTCATCATACAAATTAATTAACGATTTGGAAATATAAGTGGGAGAAAATGAAGAAAACATGGTCGAAGATTATGAAATTCATTCATGAAAACCCAAAGGTGTAGTAATACCAAAGATATGTTAGATTTTGACCAAATAGACGAAGTTACTATGCCTGAAGTGCCCTTAATAACATCTATAACGAACTTATTTTTTCTTTCTTTCTTGTTTTTGGGAGTGTCTTTCTTTCTTTTTCTTATTCTTTTTCCGTCTCTTATTTCTTTTCATATATTTCCGTTATAACAAATTATTTTATTTTCAATAATTTAGAAAAAAAAGGACAATATTTATTATAAATCTGAATTGTTGTGTTAATAATTTTTTCAACAAATAATCCACTTCTCGATATTCTTAATAAATATGAATACTGTTATATATATATATATATATATATATATATAATTATTTTATTAATTTAAAAATTAATTTTACTTATCTAATTTAATTTTATACTATTTACTTTAACTATTTATTTTAAAAATTAGAGATAAATAAGACACTGGAATTAAAAAAATTAATAAAATCAACTACAATTAAAATATATTTAAAATTAAAATAAATACTTTAGTAGAAAAAATATATACAATTAAACATATCACTATAAATTTTATAATAATTAGAAATATTAATTATATAAAAAAATTAAATAAATTTGAACAATAAATTATTAAAAACACTCAATATTTAATCCTAGAAAATCTATTTCAAAATACTTGTGAAGTTTTTATATAATTTTCTTTTAAATATAGCTTTTGTCCAGTAGACAGAAATGTCCGCCTCAGTAAAAATCATCCAAAATGAGATATTATTTTCACACTACCCTAAAAAAGAAATCTTATAAAGTTTCACTCTAAAATAAAAATCTTAAAGAAAAACCCCGAAGCTTCTTCTCAAATTATACTATATAAATACTGGGAACCAGGATTTGACTTTTAATGTATACAAAATACTGGGATCCATGTATCACTCTGCATTTGTTTTTCGTTATTCCGTTGACACTCGAAAGCTAATTACGTGAAAAGAGACAAAAACCATACACAACACCACTGGGTTTAGCTACGGCAGCATAGATAATGATGGTTTAACTTATTAAAATGCAAAAACAAACATAAAATTTTAAAGATGGCCAGTTGGAATCAAAGGCCTATATTCATAGTTTTTCTTCAATGGCTCGGAGAGACTGAATGGCAGCCTGAATACAGAAGGTAAGAGGTCCATCGACAGAAGCAATTTCTTACTTCACATCGTCATCCACAGAGGGCAGCGGTTTGTTGGGATCCGCATCAAATGACTTAGCTTGCTCAAGGTATTTGTCCATACAGGGAGTGGCAAATAGTCGTAGGCTTTCCATATTACCTCTTAAAGCAAAATGCTGGCGATCGTGGGACGTCTCAGAGGAGAGTGCAAAGGGACGCCCTTGCTTTTCATAGATTTCTTGTGATTTCATCAATTTTAAGAGTTGTTGCAGTTCAGAACTCAGCGTCTGAACTAATGGATTAGACTCATCAACGACATCCTCCAAGGAGTTCTGTGCTTCAACCAGCTTGTCTCGAGCATCGTCTAGTTTACTGTCATCAGCCATGACTCTTGCTTCTTTTATCATTCTTGCAGTCCGGAGACGAGTCTCCTCAGTTAATACCTCCGGCTTCTCTTCCTGATCAAGTGATGTCCCAGAGCGGCGTACAGTAATGGTTGCAGGAATGGCTTCAAACGGTTTTCCATTGATGCTGCACATGCATATATATGTCATTCATTTTATAACTACATAGTTTAGGTAAAATGTTAGTTGGGATTTATTAGTACCTATATGAGTAAGCGATTTCAAGAACATCTACGCATTGCTCCTTACTAACAGGATGGAGAAGAAGGTACACTATGACCTTGGCCACCTGTTTACTATAGAGATCGCCAAATGTAACAGTTACAGAGCCAACACCATCGTCCTTGGATTGTGGATAGTTTCCAGCAGCTACCTGCTCTATTGTCGATTCATCTTTGTATCCTGTAACCGTTAGCTTCAGGTCCTGAACGACAATTGTGAGCAGTCCAGCCAAACATTGGGAAAAAGCTTTGTTCAAGTTGTCCATATTTTGAACATCTGAGAATGTTCCTCCTATGCTATTATGTGCAATAGCCTTGAGCACCTATTAAAATATACGAACTAATTATTAGGAAGTTATAAAACAAGTACTTTGGTTCTGCTTAATATGCAGTTCCTAAGAAAAGAAATTTGTCAATATCTTGGTCTCAAATGGGTGGGGAAATTCAAAAAGTTATTCAAGGTACCCCTGGTTCGTGATAAGCGCCAAAACCGAATGTGTGTACGGGCACATTTCCGACTAAAATCTGGTCAGCATCATCGCCGTTGTTTTGCTCACTACTGGACACAAGCATGATGGTAGCCACACGCCCGCCGGTAAATCTACGGTCATTGAGCACTTTTAAGCCAGTTTGAAGGCCAGCGGTGATGTTGGCTGCACCATAAGCATGTAAGCCGTTGATCAAATTTTCAAGGTCCTTTTGAGAATTTTCAGTTATCTGACGCAACGGGCACAACCTTCTGGCGTCCCTGGAGAATGTTACAATTGACAGACGGTCAATGGAACTAAGTTTCTTGATCATAAATAGTATGGCAGCTTTCAGTTTTTCTATCTTCTCGCCTTCCATGCTTCCACTGAGGTCTAAGACCACCACAAGATCCAACCCGGGTCTATCATTGCTGGAATCTCCACCCGTGAGCTCCAGCATCACCTTGAGTTTGCTTTCTTCAAGTGGTGCCGTCGTACTGTTCATGCATTTCAGCTGTACTCTTCCTGGTACAATTGGCGTCCGTGTTGACCCTGAAAATATGCAATTAGTTAGCTAACTAAACATGAATGAAATGGCAAAAAAGAAGCTGATTATATTAGTAACTGCTAAAGAAAACATAATTAGAAACCTGAGTCTTGAGGGGTAACAATCATCTCATCATCGTTGAAACTCATTTTCTTTCCCACAAAACTTATGAACACTACAACTATGAATTTGGTCAGTTTTAATTCCTTGCAGGATTCCACAAAAACACCTTCCAATATATAATGTGGCCAGGTCGTATTTGTTCCCTGAAGTCTTTTTATATTCAAGTCAACGTGGAACCCATCAATAAGTCGTTTTCCTTGCCCTTTATTATAAGAGGATCGAATTGGTAGACATCATATATTATAAGAATATATATATAAATAAATCCTATATTTCGAATTTTTTTAAGCTACAAATAACATGGTACGTAACTGTTCTTATTTCTTTAATTTATAAATAAAAATATAACAAAATTAATAAAAGTTTTAATATCTAAATTTATTATTCATATTTAAGAAATGATATAACAATTCGGCCAGATTGTAAATATTCACTCAAATTTATTTATTTTATTTTTTTTAATATCAACGCAATGTTGAAGTCATCAATATGATTAGCTCTGTGACACATTATAGTGATTGGTGGAAGGATATCATGTATTATTTAAATGTTAAAAATATAATTAATATATTAATTCTCAGAATTAAGATTACTGTTGAATTAATATAGTGACTCATTAATTAAAATTTTAACTATATATTATTTTTGAAATAAAAATTATTATTGAATTAAAAATTAGATATTAATTATTAATTAAAAATTAAATTAATAATTTAGAAAAATATAAAAATTATAAATTGAAATTATATCTTTTGTATTAAAAATAAACGTAAATAAATGAAATCTCTTACATTTCAGTGCTTATATAATATAATATAATATAATATAATATAATATATATATATATATATATATATATATATTATATATTATCAGGAGATATTTTATATGATTTTTGACTATATCTATATCTTCATTTTCTTTTTTATAAAAAAAATTCCACTTGCAAGTGTAATGATCTAATTTCTTAATTGACATTACAAAAAACAATAAATTTTTTTTTAAAAAGTTTAATCTTCTAAGATACAACTTAATGAGATTGATTAATAAAAAGGATCGAAAGAGATGAGATTGATTAATCAGCTCAACTTAAGTATTGAACAACCTGATTCACAAGACGTAGACCATAATTTAATGCCATTTTGAGAATTCAAAATGACATTTTATTTAAAAAACCCATAAAGCGTTTAGACCATTAGCAGATCTCTTTTTCGAAACAAATACACTCATTTGAATGCATTAAAACCCTAACTAAAATATTGTACTCCTATTTTAAAAACATAGCCTATCTTTTATTTAGAAGCAGATTAAGAAATATACATTTTGTATTTATTGTTATTATTATTTCTCTAAAATATTTTTCTTAAATTTTTTTAATAAACTAAAATTTTAAAATATAAAATATAAAAATTAATTACTGATTTTGAGTGATTTACCTTTGACTAAATTAATGATTTGAATTGTAAAAAAATCATGTAGTCCGAGTAATAGTTAATGAAATAAATCCAGGCTCTAGTTTTAATTATTAGATCTTCAAAAGAAGTTATTATTAGCTTTAAGTTTTTCTTTCCTGTTAATTATTTATTCAATTACAATTATTTGATTTTGTTAGATAGTGGAAATACAATTAGGGTTGGTACTTAGTATCAATCTCCTCATGCGAACGATATTTATATTCACTTTTTACTACTTATTGTGATCCATGCACTTGTGGAATTTGCCTAATAATTACATGTAATAGTGTCTATGTTAATTAATAAAGAGTATTTTTAATAACTAATTATTAAATTAACAATTTAAAAAATTACTCTAATTTGAAACGAATAAAAAAAATTATGATAGGCTCATATTATATATATATAAGATATTTTAGTGATTTATTGGTATATTTTTGTATATATAATATGTGAAAATATATGCTTATTACCTCACTTTAGCTTTATTGTCTAGTTTCAGGTTGTAATAGCCAAAAAGAAAAAATATGAGTTTAATATTCATAAACAGGCTTAAATTGGACCGCCATTATTGAAACTCAAAATGAAGATGCGTGGATTACTAACTTCATAGGCCTAGCCGAAAATACAAGGCCCATAAGGAGAAACTAATTAGACATTATGTAATTATGAATAATTACTTTTTTTAGTTGTTTATTTTATTTAGTATAGTTAAGAGGATAACTATAGGAGTGTTATGCTTAAAGAATGACTCTGCAAAAAGAATCTCTACAAGTAGTGGAGATTAGGTAAACTAAGAAAGAGTCTGCACCTGTCCATTATTTGTTTCTCTACAAATTCTCTACAGTTCATCTTCTACAAACACTTTAGTTAGTTTTTGCATTACTCTTTAAAGATCTAAAAAGCTTTTCAAGAAGTGGAGATTGAAAATCAATCATCTTCATACCTTGAAGAAATTCTAGATTTTTAGGGAGCTTTAATTTTTAGTTTTATTATTATGTCTTTCTATTTAATTATAATGACTATTGGATTAAATATGTCAGGCTAATTTCCATTTAAGTGTTTAGTTTAGCTTTTTACTTATGTATGAACCTTATTTATTTATGAGTTTAATGAATAATTTTTTTACCTTCATAACTTTATTAGTTTTATCTATTATTATTGGTTGACCATCATATCGATTTAATAATAATATTTGTTATGAAAATCTTTAGGTTAAATGTATTAGAGATACCATCTTTACTTTAATCTATATTTGTATAAGAAACCTAGGTTGCATCATTAGTTTGAGTGACTTAGGGAAAAGACACTTCACCATCTCATTCATTAGATGTGGGCTTAAAGGAGAAAATAAAGGGATTACTAAGTATTGGCTAGACTAAATACTATTTTATCATATAGTTTACAATAATCATTCCATTTGCATCTTTACTTTATAGTTTATTAGATTTCGTTTATAAACATTAATCTATTCTCAAAACATTGGCTTAGAGTGTTTTGATTTATATTTTAATATTGTTTATGTGATAGTTAGTCTTTATAATACATGCTCTAAGTTTCTTCTGAGATTGACCTCATGGTGAACTTGCTCGTACTATCATTCGGTTCGTAGACTTGCAAGTACTAAGTTTGAGACATCAAGTCTTTTGGCACCATTACTGGGAACTGTGTTAATATTATATTGATAAATTGTGAAGTTTTGTTTCTTGTGTTTTTGTATGTTATTCTTTTATGTGTTTTTGTTTTGTCTTTAAAATTTGCTTTCAAGTTTTAGATCTGAAATTTTTCTTTTGATTTTGTATGCCTAGCAGGAAACAAGATCAGGTGATTCATCAAGGTTAGTTGTTAAAAAGGCAGAAGAAGATCAAAAAGTAGAGAGTGAGTTTGTACCTCCAAGACTAGGATATAATAATAAGAAAATAATAACCTAAATCATACACTTCTAATTATACCAATCTCAAATTTGCTAAACTGCTCATCATGTCCATATGCAAAAAATGAATACTTGATCATTGAAGTGTAAATAACTCATGAGTTCACATTTATATATGTTTAAAAATCAATTCAGGAACTCAAGGATCAACATAATAGCATTCTTTCATTGATTCTTTATATAAAATAATAACAAAAAGCTAAGTAAAAACATTTAAAATTTTATAAAAATTAATCAAAAGTTACTAAATATATAGCATATCTAAATAAAATAAAGAAATTATTCTCATTCTCCTCCCTCATACTTATTTTTGACATTGCCCTCAATGTCTTAAGCATATACGAATAAACAAATAATGGATAAAAAGATAGAATACTTCCTTAGTAAGTTGGAGTGCCACTCGGTTGCCATATGTACTCAAATAAGCATCATCTCATAATCACCTTAAATAATCTTAAAGAAACATTATTGATAAGTAATACATTAGTTAAAATAAAATATTGAAATTAAAACATAATCATAAAGTTATAATTACAAAACAAATTCATAAAAGAAATCCTAATTAGCAAGAAAACATAGCAATCCTAAAGTAGCTAAAAGCAAAAAGAAATTTCCTGAGATAGCTAGATAGCTAAGTTCTAGAAACATAATAATAAAAGTCCTAATACAAAAACTAAAATCAATGATGAGCATCAAAGTCAACCTATTCGAAATAGCAATCGAGCTTGTAGGCTTATCGGCATTGGCTCCTCTCCATATTAGCCAAGCGAGAATCGGATGCGTCGAGCCTTTGGTTAAGATTGGTGTTCATTGTTTGCAATTGGTCCAATACTTAGTGCCAAACTTGACTACCCCATTCTTGCTCTCTACTTCCCTCATGATTTGATTCTTCTTCACTTTCCTCTCTTAGTGGCTCATCTCTAGCCGTACTAGTACTACCTCCCATACTTGATCCCGAATTAAAAAATATTGGTCCACTATGACAATTAAGCAAATTAGCTCTCACCAAAGCATTAACATCAAATTCTCCAAAGATGGTAGTTCTTCAAATGAGGAATGCTCTGATCAAAGGCACAAAGATGAATAGCTAGACTCATAATGATATATCCTAAATCAATACAATTTTTGGGTGTAGCCGGTGTCTTCAATAAGCTTTCCATAATAAAATACACAGAGGATATAGATTTATGGTTGTCTAAGCGCCATAAAAAAATTTAGTTCTTGTTTTGTCATCTTGCTTGTCTCTTTCCTACCAAATATGCCTATATGCATAAACTTTGAAATAAGCAAATAACAATGATCATGGAAGATATTATTTGGCATGTTATTGATATCATGTTTATCTTGACCCGTTAGTTTCTTCCAAAACTTGCCAATTTCAAATTTATGGTGTTCTTTACATATACCTCCCTTCTTTAACCCTAAGGCTTGCACAATAGTATCACAAGTAATAGTATAATATGCCTAAATAATCTAACCTTAGTCTCCTTATTATTAGAAGGGTCATATTATAGAGTTGTGAAAAACTCTAGACTCAACTTATTATATGATGGTAGTGCTTTAAAAGCAAAATCCTTCCAACCTAATCTATCTAAAAGGATCCTCATTCTCTCAAAAATATTTTATTTAATAACTGCAGGGACATCCAAGAACTTACATGGAACTTGCTCTCTTGCGATAAGGCTTAAGAATCTATTACCCTCCTCATGAGTGTAAATGTCAAAAGGAGCTCTATAGGTGGCCATTAAGATTGGTTCTTCTTCATTGGTGCTTAAGGCTATCTCCTTGCCTTTGTCTTTCCTTATTCTTGTCTTTGCAGCGGTCTTTTTTCTTTTTGAGATGTATAGAAGGTTTAGTGTTAATTATGAATGAGAAATCTTTTAGAACTTGAGAGAAAAGTGTAGATTTGTGAAGAAAGAAAAAATAAAACGAGGAGAGAGAAAACTTGAATTTTGTATTAATGAAGGAGAGTAATGTGAGAGAGAGAAAGAGATCTATTTATAAGGGAGGTTTAGGGTTTAGGAATTTAGTATTTTAGTTAAAATAAATTACTTATTTAATTATTTATTATGTACTAAATTAAATTTCTCTTCTCTTTTCTCTTATATAAATATACCCAGAAATCAATTTAATAAATAAATAAATAATTAATTAAAATTAATTATAAAAAAAATAGATTTTTAGCCTACATCATCATCGCCCACGCCTAGCGGCTCCTTTGGATCCATGACTCTTATGAGGCAGCAACTGTACCCTTAATCGTTGGTCGCTCTGCGTCCCGCTGCTCATCCTGCTGTGCAGGTTCCACGCCTCGCAGCCAACATCTTCAGTTCTTGTCGTGTGCGCCTGCCAAACTCGTGGGAGCTACTGCACCTCGTGGTGCATCGAGCGGCCCACGCCTCGCAGAGGACCCACGCCCTCCTACTTGTTGTGTCTGGCCTGGTCATGGAGGCTTCCGCAGTGGCTCTTACTCCTACTAGCTGCTGGTGCACTCGTGCGGGCCCATGATGTTCCTGTCGTGCCTCTGCTACGGGCCCGTGCAAAATTCTCGCTGTCGCAATGTGGCTCGCTTCAAAAATATTTTTTTCTATGTAGTTTTTGAATGATTTCTTACTAACTTTTATATATTCAAGGGGTGTTAGTTTAATGATAACTATGTAATTAAGTGCCATTAATAAATGTTAAAAATATAAATTAATTAAATAACTTAAACTAAAGGATTAGGAAAATTATACTAAAATTTAAACTTTATTAATAACTTAAACAAAAAAATAAAATTTAAAAATTTAAAAATCTAAATCCTAACTAAGATGACTAAAAATAAAAGTAAATTCTAACTGAAGACAAGCAAACTAATGGGAAATTACTAAGTCCTAAACTAGTTATATTTCCTTGGGCATCCTCTCCCTCTTTTTGTTGTTGGTGGTGTGCCATCCTTCATTAGGCATCCACGACCTCTTTTGGACAATGATTAGCTCAGGTATGACATATTCATACTTCCTTAGACTCCTCCGACCCCTTTTTGGATATATGCTTATTTCGCACTCACTTCTATACTCATTTTCACTATTCTCCTTCACATCTTTTCCTCCCGAAGAGATGTCAACAATTAGATATTTTTCTTGATACTTTCTTTTAGATTTTTCAATTTTGATTATTTTCTCAAGAGTGAGTGGCCTTTCCATTAATCTTGAGTAAGCTCTATGATAGGCATAAAAGGCGGTGATCTCTTCGGGCGTAAGGTCGTACTCCGTCTTAAGCCTTTTTCTTGGGCGCCAATCTTTGGAAAATTCAAGTGGAGGGAATGTTGTAGGTCTGGTCCTTCTAGCTCTTTCCTCATGCTTTGAAGTTCTTCTTAAACCATATGGAATTGATGGTGAAGGGAATGGTGTAGGCGCCCTCCTTCTAATTTTTCCAAATTTCCTAGAGGCGAGTCTTGAGCTTAGTGGCTTAGATTTTAGTATAGAGTAATTTGCTGGTACTGAAGGTAGTGGAGAATTTACTTCCTTCTTGACACTTCCTTTCCTAGAGTTCATGATTATTAAGAGCTATGAGAATAAAGGAAATTTTAAAATAGCTCCTATAAGAAAACATAAATCCTAGTCCTATATAATTCTATACATTTGTATGCTATATAATTAACAATTATGAAGCATATACTAAGAATAAATAACAGGTATGCAATACACAAAATTTAATGAACATTTAAAGCACAATATTGACTAGTAAATTTAGTGTTACCACATGAAGTTTCTCTTTTGTACTTGATGATCCATGCAGGTACTAGGATACTTGAATCTATTGCAGGTTCTAAAAAACAAAAGTAAAGATACTGTACAATTAAAATTTAAAGCATAAAATATTAGAAAATACTAAATATATAATATACAATTACTAAATTTATTGTCTATAGCTGAACATTGTCGAGTGGAGCTCAAGTTGATAGTGCATCAATACACTCCACTCATGTCCATATAGCATTGCCTCATGATATGGCTTTAAACAATGGCCATTTACTTTGAATTGCTCTTGTATTTTATTGTTGCATAATTCTACCGCAGTATGGGGGAATACTGTTACTACTTCGAAGGGGCCATTCTATCTTGATTTAAGCTTTTCTGAAAAAAGTTTAAAACATGAGTTAAATAATAGAACTTTCATTCTAGGGACAAAAGACTTATGAAGTAAATTCTTGTCATGTTGCCTTTTGGTCTTTTCTTTGTATAGTTTATGTAATACCCGAATTTTTTTTTAATAATAATAATGGCAATAACTAACAAGAATTTTTATTTAATTCAATTTTAATTAATTGAATTGGGATGATTTAAAATAGAATTTTAATGCTAGATAAAAATAAATGGATTTATTTATCTATATCTAATTAGTTTGATTTTTTCAAGAAATTAATTAAGTGAATTCCATAGAGGATAAATTATATTTTATATATGTATAGGTCACACTCAATTTTCTCTCAATATGAATATATGAATTAAATATTATATTTGAAAGTTATGAAAGAAATAGTAAATAATATTATTATAAAAGAATTTATTGAGGAATGGTGGTGTTGGATCAAATTGGAAATAGTTAACAAATTGATTAGTTAAGTTAATTAAGTGTTAGGATTAATTTGACAATTAATTATGAAATAAGGGCTAAAAATATAATTGTATTAATAATGGGGTTTACATGAGAATTTTAAGGTTAGTATTTTTGTAATTAAATATGTCGATAAGGAAATTTTAGTAATTTCACCATTAAAAGCAAGGGTAAATAAGTAACTCTCTATTTTTAATAATTTTAATTTGGCCCAAATTAAGTAGTTAGGGGCTTAATTGAAATACTAAAGAAAAGCTGGAGGGTTAAGCAAGAATTTTGTAGGGGATAATAGTAAGTAATTAAAAAGAATGAGGCACTAAATGGTTATTAAGTAAAAATTGAGGGGCCATTTTGCGATAAGAAAAGAAAGAAAATAGAAGGAGATTGAAGAAGAGGAGGAAGAAGGGAGAAGCTTCCGTCGGCATTAATGGCGAAATGGTGAAGAAGGGCTTTCTAATGGGGGCAGCAACATCGGCAATGGTGAGCGGAGAAGAGAGTTCCGATGAAGTGAAGACAACCGAGTTTTCAGACATTTTCGGCCATCTCCGGTGAGTTATGGTCGATCGGCGTTCATGGATGAACTCCCCTCAGCTCAAGCTTTCCAATGGCACTAATTTTGCAGCGATCGGACTCTATTTGAAAATCGATGGTCGATACTGTTTGTGATTTTCTCCGGATGGTCGGGGACTAAATCGAAGAATCAGATGCTAGAATCATTGTCTGTGTGTTATTTCGAGTCTATATGCGCGCTCGGATCATCGATTGGACTCCGGCGGCTAAAGGCGAGTCGACCGATTTATCAAGCATCTCAGTAATTCTCTACCCGTTGATTTTATAGATTGTTAATTAAAAGTTATTTGATTAATTATAGTATTGTATACTAGAAAAATTATGTGTGAATTGATTAGCAAAATAATAATGTGTCATACCATCTGCCAATAATTGTGATCTGTGATGTGTTGCGGAATCAGGAAAAGATAATGTAGTTTTGGTGGCCCGACTCCCGTTAATTAATTGATGAATATTAGAATTGTTTCTAGCAGGTCCTGTACCAGTTATACGGGGGGTAAACATCCGTATTTTAAGTGAAGTTTTGCTGAATTGTCAATAGAATTCTTCCGAGTCGAGATTCTTAGATAGTTAATTCTAGGAGTTTAGGTCTAGGGTTATTTATTAAATTTCTTACTTTTATTGATTAAACTATTCCCGTGAATAGATAATCCATCATTTCAACTCGCTCCACCGAGGCATAGGAGCAAAGCAAGGGGGTCATTAGAATTGTGAGTTAAAGTCATATATCTGCTATACCGTGTCATGCTAAGTTTTATATAGCAATTATGATTTATTGATTTAAAGATTTAAATTATTGATTTATTTACTATTCCTATGCCATTTTCTATATCATTGATATTTTGAATGCATGTTGAGTCGGGATGAGACGGCAGTAGAACATGCCACCTGACAGGTTGCATTAGGACCACATGTGCACCGGTATAAACCTGAGACATGTAGTAAAAGAATATTTTAAGACTTGCCCTGGTCGAGTTCAACTCTCTGGGATATGTAGAGTTTGAGTGCCGGATTAAAGGTTCCTGGTCCAGCGTTGCTCTGAGCGCCGGCTTTATTAGAAATTAAGTGACCAGACTGGATATAAGGACCCTGGTCAAGCTCCGCTATCTGAGTGCCAGTCCTATTGGAGTGAGAGAGCCGAAAGGCTAAGGCTGTTAGTATTGGGGTTAGGGTTCTGCTGAGGTACTCATCCCATAGCACGTAAAATATATTTTATTGAATTATGGCATGACACATTTTTTACACTAATATTTTATTTGATTAAAAAAATATTTTATTAAAGTGGTTGTGTTTATTTGTAGATATATGATTTTAACTCACTCTCAAGACTAACAGTCTCAAATTTAACTGTTTTTCAGGTGTTTGTTAGTTTCCTACAGTTTTTTTTCCTCTAGCATCCCGACTTCCTTCTCTAGCATCCCGACTTCCTTCACCTCCGGATTTAATGTAACTAATTTTATTGGTATGTTTAATTTTATAAATTCTATATTCTCCGCAGTAGTAATTTCAAACCTATCATTCTGTAATGGCATGTAAATTCAAGTACTTCCTATTTATGCTGGCAGACTGGATGAAATATATAATATCTAGATGGTTAAAAATTAGTTATAAAATAGTGTTATAAAGTACATACTCGAGATTATACTTTGATGGAGTTAGCGAATGGTCAGGCTTGCTATGGTTTTGGTGGCCTTACGCCTACCCATTCCCTAGCGCCGGTCACGGGCCCACAGATGGGGTCGTGATAGTTTAGCATTCTCATATGCTTCACTATGATTTCTTCTAGCTCATTTAAGTGCAATAGGCACTCTTCACCTGCCTTGGTTAAGTCCATATCAAGCTCTTTAATAGCCTAGTAGGCTTTATGTTCTAATTCGACTAGCAAATGGCAAGCCTTACCATAAACTGGTCTATAAGGACTCATTCCAATTGATGTCTTATACGTAGTGTGATATGCCCAAAGGGCATTGTTTAAGTGTACAACCCAATCTTTTCTAGGTGGCCACACTGATTTATCTAGTATTGACTTAATTTGCCTATTACTAACTTCCACATGTCCTAATGTTTATGGGTGATAAGGAGTTGAAACTCTATGAGTTACTCCATATTTCTTAAGTAAGGTGCCAAATGCCTTATTGCAAAAATAGGTTCTCCTATCTCTAATGATAGCTATAGATGTCCCAAATTTGCTAAAAAAAAATTTCTTTACAAATATGAATACAGTATTAACATCATTAGTTCGAGTAGCAATTGCTTCCACCCATTTAGACACATAATCAATAGCAACGAGTATATATTAATAACCATAAGAAAATGGAAAAGGTCTCATAAAATCAATGCCCCACACATCAAACAATTCAATCACAAGATTAAAAGTTTAAGACATTTCATTTCTTTTACTAATATCCCCACTTCTTTGGCATCTATCACATTTATTACAAAAAATATTAGCATCTTTAAATAACGAAGGCCAAAAGAAACCTGACTGAAGAACCTTGTAGGCTATTTTCTTACCACCAAAATGACCTCCACAATGCATCTCATGGCAAAAAGCAAGAATTCTTTGTTGCTCGTCCTCAGGAATACATCTTCTAATCATTTGATCTGAATAATGTTTAAACAAATAGGGGTCATCCCAATAATAATGTCTATAAATAGATAAAAATATTTTCTTTTCTTACCATATTAAATCAGGTCTCATGATACCATAAGCCAAGTAATTTATAATGTCAGCATACCATGGCTCATGATTTACAATAAAAAATTGTTCATTAAGGAAAGGTCTCATTAATTACCTTTTTATAACCAAGGTTATCAAAATCAGAAATCAACCTAGAAAGGTGATCAATAACCACATTTTCATTACCCGTTCTATATCAAATTCTTGCAATAAAAGTACCCACCTAATAATCCATGGTTTAGTATTAGCCTTAGTTAAAATATATCTTAAAGCTACATGATCTGAATGAACTATAACTTTAGATCCTACCAAGTAAGATCTAAATTTGTCTAATGAAAACACAACAGCTAGAAATTATTTTTCAGTTGTTGAATAGTTCATTTGGGTATCATCAAGAGTTTTACTAGCATAATATATGACATGGAGATCTTTATCAACTCTTTGGCCTAGAATTGCTCCTATAGCATAATTAGACGCATTACACATTAATTCAAAAGGAAGAGACTAATCAACTGCCATAATAACAGGTGCACCAGTCAACTTTTCTTTCAAAGTATTAAAAGCATACATGTATGCATCATCAAAGACAAAGTTAACATCCTTAGCCAGCAACTAAGTTAAAGGGCGAGAAATTTTAGAAAAATATTTAATAAAACGCCTATAAAATCTTACATGACCAAGAAAACTTCTAATGCCCTTTACTGAAGTAGGCGGAGGCAATTTAGCAATTAAATTAATCTTTGCCTTATCAACTTTGATACTTTTACTAGAAATGACATGTCCTAGCATAATACCATATTTGACAATAAAATGGCTCTTTTTCCCAACTCAAAATCAAATTACACGCAATGTATCTTTCAAGCACACGAGTTAAATTATTTAGACATGCATCAAATGAAAAGTCAAAAACTGAAAAATCATCCATAAATACCTTGATGCAATCTTCTAATATATTAGAGAAAATAGAAAGCATAAATCTCTAGAATGTTGCAAGTGCATTGCAAAGTCCAAATGGTATCTTTATAAATGCAAAAGTTCCAAAAGAACATGTGAAAGTTGTCTTCTTTTGATCTTTATATGCAACGGGTACTTGATAATAGCCTGAAAGTCCATCAAGAAAACAGTAAAATACATGTCCTGCTAAACACTCTAAAATTTGATTAATAAAAGGAAGGGGAAAATGATCCTTCTTTATTACAGCGTTTAGCTTCCTATAGTCAATACACATTCTCCACCCTGTAGTCATTCTTGTGGGAATTAACTCCTCCTTTTTATTCTTAAAGACTATAATATCTGACTTCCTAAGCACTACATGAACAGGACTTACCCAATTACTATCAACTATTGGGTATATAATATCCATCCAATAGTTTTTAGACTTTCTTTTTCACCACCTCTTTCATGTTAGGATTAAACCTTCTTTGGATATCTCTAACAGCCTTGGCATTGTCTTCTAAGATTATTTTATGTATACACATAGTTAGACTAATTCCCTTAATGTTAGAGATTCTCCACCCAATGGCTTTTTTAAGTTTTCTTAACTCTCTAATAGTTGTCTCTTCTTTTGAAGGGGAAAGATCAAAAGCTACAATTACTGGGTATGTATTCTTCTCTCTTAAGGAAAATATTTAAGTGTGTTAATAAACTCCAAAAGCTCAAGTTTAAGTGGTTCATTAATAATTTCTATTTCATTTTCAATGGGAGAATCTAAAGGTTCAATAGTGCTTTCATTAAGTGATATTGGAATAACTTCATCTAACTTATCATGAAAGTTTGGGACTTCCTTATTTAAGATTTCTTTTATTTTTTTCCAATATTAATGCAACTCTAACTTATCATTCCTATTATGTAAGTATGTTTCATATACAAAATAATCCAAACAATCAACATATGAACATTCATCAATTGAAGTGCTAGGAAATAGAGCTAGAGAATCAAACACTTTAAATCCTACAGTCTCTCCCAAGATTGTCATAGTCGGCTTCCCATTGTGCACATCAATAACTGTTTTGGTAGTTGCCATAAAAGGTCTACTAAGGAGTATTGTTTGCTCCTTATTCATTGCTGGTGTATTTTCCATATTAAGAACCACAAAGTTAGTAAGGATTATCAGTTTACCTACCTAAATCAGCAAATCCTCCACTATACCTCTTGCATACTTAATAGATCTATTAGCTAGTTGTAGAGAAATGATAGTTAGTTTCAATTCTCTCAAGTCAAGTTGTGCATATATTGAATATGGAATCAAGTTGATACTTGCTCCTAAATCCAACATGGCTTTAGCAACTTTCTTATCCTCCATTGTAATATCAATGGTAAAGCTCCCATAATTTTTCATCTTAGGGGATAATTGTTCTTGGAGAACGGAACTTGCTATTTCAGAGACAATAACTTTTTCATTATTCTCATATCTCCTTTTATTGGAATTAAGCTCTTTAAAGAACTTGGCATAAGCTGGCATATTTATAATAACATCCAATAAAGGTAAATTTATGTTAACTTTAGAAAGCATATCAAAGATTTTTAGAAAATTACTTATCTTGTTTGCTTTCTTTCAATCTATTAGGGAATGGAATAGGAGGCTTATAAGGTTCAGGTGCCTTATGGAACTTAGGTCCTGAAAATGCCTTCTTATCTTTCTTCTTTTGCTCAAGATTGGGCTCTACTCTTTCTTCTTTATACAACTCCTTCAGTTATTTTCACAACAACTAATCCATCTTCTTTTGATGTACCTGCATAAGAAGAATCTTTCTCTATTATGGTTTCAACATTATTATCAAATAACTCACCATCTTTTAGAATGCTGATGACTTTGGCTTGTTGAGGTTGACTTGGCAATTTTTCTTTCTTGTTTTCTTGTACAGCTTCAGCAATTTGCTCAATTTGAATTTTCAATTATTTCATTGAAGCTTTAATGGAATCTATTTTCTTTTCATTCCTCTCCATTCTATCATGGGTAGCTGTCATAAAAGAATGGAGCATTTCCTCCAAGCTTGGTTTTCTTTAAGAAGCTTTTCCTTGATTTTGGAATGGAAGATTTTGATTTCTTGGGTATTGAAGCTCTTGGTTTTGATATTGGGGCTGATTTTGATTCCGTAATAACTATGGTGGATTATGGTCATTATTTCTCCAAAAAAAATTTGGATGGTTTCTCCAACCTGGATTATAAGTGTTGGAATACGGATTATTCCTAGGTTACCTAGGCTAATAAGATTCCATCAAGTTAACATGTTCATAATCATTTCCTGCATAATTGTCAAAAGATGAGCAAACAGTAGCACCATGACCATAAACACCACATATACCACAAACTTTATTACTTAGTACATTCTTAGTTGAAGCAAGTATTTTAACTTGTTTAGTTAACTCAACTATTTGCATAGCCATCTCATTATTAGACACGACTTCATTCATCCTACTCTTTTTATTCTCACACTCTTTTATTGTGAATTGGCTCCTAACATCTCAAAGATATCATAAACCTCATCAGTAACTGCATTATCAACCATACATTGATATTATTGAGTTAAACCATCATAGAATGATTGGCTAGTTACAAGAAGTTGGTATCTATGTTGTGGGTATTGTAATAAAAGTGACTTGAAGCAATCTCATGCTTCATGAAAGGATTCAGTATCCTTTTGATAAAAGTTGGAAATTTCAGCCCTTAACTCTTTAATCTTTTGATGTGAGTAAAATTTATTTATAAATTTTTAATATACTTCTTTCCAACTTCTCAACTTCTCAAAGAATTAGGAGGCAAGGTCATCAACCAAGCCTTCATTTTTTCTTCTAATGAGTAAGAAAAATATTGCATCCTTAATTGGTCCTAATTTAGTATGGATAATGGAAATGTATGAACTATAGCATATAATTCTCTAATAAATGTTAATGCATCTTCACTAGGCATACCATAGAATGGATAGAGCATATTAAAATGGATGTTCTTAAGTTCATAATTCCTAGATGCATCACCTAGAACTATGCATGAAGTGGTGTTACCAATTATAGACGAACATAACCCGTCATAGCTATTTACCTTTCAGCTACTACTTGTCCTTGGTCATTAGTTATTATTTCAACCTCTTCTTCAAATTCTTCTTCTAGCTTTTCTTCAAATTCTTCTTCTTCTTGGCTTGCCCAAGATTGTGAGATATGATATGGGCAAGTTAAAGCTCTAAGTTTTATAATCTACTCTGCTTATTTTGGTTTCTTAGTAACTGGAGATCTTCATCACCAATGTCGATTTTTTCATAAAAAGGCAATTAAAATTATGAATATGCAAAACATCTTGATATATGTTTGTTGAGTAACCAGGTGGATTCATTACCCATGTTTGTATTTGCATAAAAAGGCTTGACATCTTAAGAAAGAAAATAATCCCCAAATAAAAAGATAAAAATTCAAGGGGTATAAAGCAAAGAAGAAAAAAAAATAAGAGCTTGAAAAGCAAGTGAGAAATATAAATGCCTATTGATCTCTTATTAAGAATGAAGGTTTCACATTTTTGAATAGAGTTATGATAATTGGGATTATGCTTCAAAGTTGTATTCTTTGAAGATGAGTTAGGCTATTTGTTGTAAAACATATGTAGACAAGGATGCTTGAATCTTTTGACTAATTATGATTGAGTTTACATCTTTTTAAGAAAAAATTTATAATTCAAGTTTTCTTGGATTGGTATAATATTTTGCATCAGTGAGATTCTTTTTCTTCATTGTTTTTGCAAGGGTTAATTCTTAAGTCGCTATTTACTTAAGGATAAGTAAAGGTTTAAGTGTGGGGGTATTTGATAGGTTCATATTATATCTAAGGTCTTTTAGTGATTTATTGGTATGTTTTATATACATAATATGCAAAATTATATGCTTACTGCCTTACTTTAGCTTTATCGTCTAATTTTAGGTGTTAATAGCCAAAAAGGGAAAATATAAGCTAAATATTCATAAATGGACTTAAATTGGACCTTGCGAGACATAAATGGGCTTTAATAATAATATTTATTATAAAATATTTAGGTTAAATGTATTAGAAACACCATCTTTATTTTAATCTATGTTGGTATACAAACCCTATGTTGCATTATTAGTTTGAGTGACTTAGGAAAAAGGCACATCAGCATCTCATTCATTATATATGGGCTTAAAGGAAAATAAGGGGATTACTAAGTATTGCCTAGACTAAATACTATTTTATATAGTTTACATTAATCATTCCATTTACATCTTTACTTTATAGTTTATTTAATTTCTTTTATAGACATTAATCTATTCTCAAAATATTGGCTTAGAGTGTTAAATTTATTTTTCAGTATTCTTTGTGTGACAGTTAATCTTTATAATATATTCTCTACAGTTCCTTGTGATATCAATCTCATAGTGAACTTGCCCGTACTATCATTCAGCTCGTACACTTGCGAATACTAAGTTTGAGAAATCAGATTATCTTTCTGACATGGAAAAAAATTATTTCCCTTTACTTAATTATTTAGAAAAAATCTGAATTTTGGACTGTTTAGCAATTTTATCTAATTTACAAAATTAAACCCAATTTATTTCTTTTTTCAAAATCACTCTCCTGTGGTAATAGAAGTTAATAAGATATTAAAATTAAAATTTTGATGATCTACTTGTTTCTTAAAACACCTTTTGAATAGAAAAAGAAATTACATTCTTCTCCAAACCCACTGTAAATTAAAAAAAAAAATCCGTTTCTTCTTGCATGTTTCTCTTCAAGGAGTGCTTTAGACATATTTGCTTAGAAAATTAACAAATACTATTTTCTCCATGTGTCACGATCCAACTCGATAATGAAAGGCACTGGGACTTGGAAAAAGTCTAAACTATCAAGGCGTCTAGTAAGCCTAATTCAAATCATCCTAATAGTAATTCATAATCTCATAATTTCACTTTTTGATATAATTAAACATTCAACCTCAAATTCAATATGATTTACATGCGTAACATAATAGTACGCAAAGGACGCATACATAACTTAAGGTGAGCACGATTCGGGGGAAATCCGAAAATTTGAAAATTTTCAGAATCGTTCTAAATATCGAGGATTTCAGAATTGGCTCTCCAGAATTGTATTGTAGCATAAAAACTCTATCCTTGACTATATTAGTTTTTCGAATGGTATGGTATGGAGATTCGGGTCTAATTGCACAGTTCGATTCAGTATGGTACGGGACAATAGAGATTTAGAGATTTTTATTTTAAATAATTAAATTTTTTTTTTAACTTAAATCAATTGGACTAAAATTAAATTAAAATTATACAACAAAAAATAAAATCACTACAATTACATTATACTTGTATTCAACAACTATATAATATAGAAGTTTATTTTCATTCTAATATAATATTGTATATTAAATAAATGTGTATTTAATATTTTCAATCCACCAAGTTGAATATTTGCAATATGTCATTGCCCAACTGATAAATACATTTCATTTGACCCCTTTAATGTAATATAGTGGTGTTTTATTAAAAAATATATTATTAATAAGAATTATTTTATAAATATGATTAATGTCATATATATTAACACTATATCATTATAAATTAATAAGTTAATTCATTCGATACGAGGATAATTTTTAATTATTAAGATTTAAGAAAAATTAGATTCTATATTTTTAAATTAAATGAACGATAATGATATGAACTTATAACTTTACTTTAAAATCGAGATAAATATAATAATTAATATTGTAATAAAATATAAAACTTGTGCTTCTATTTTATATTTGGGGCAATAAGCTTAAATTTGTTAGACTAGAATTGTTAATTTTGTATTTGGTAAGACTTTTTATATTTGATTTTAAGTTTGAGCTTAAGATTTGAACTTATCTATTATAAATAATCATATATATAAATAAATAAAATTTTAAATCGGTTCTAGTTTCGGTTCTTTAGTTCGAGACAATACGAATTCGTTTAGTACGATTTTCGGTATAGAGAACTAATAAGATCCAAATCGTACTAAAAGAAAATTTTGATACAGTATGGTTTGAAGAAAGTCAAATAGTAAACAAATATTTTCGGTTCGATTTTTTAGTAAGGATCTCCAAGTCCCTTGCAAGAGAGAAAATCAAATACCCGAATTTTGGTCTCCTAAGCCTACATGCCAAGAGAAACAGCAAACCCACGATGGATCGCCTAGTTGACTATCTCAATTGGCAAAACCATCCTACACAGTTTGACATAGTTTCAGTGTGTTAGACTTTATAATCTATAATAACAGTTAATGAATATTCATGAAAAGCATATACAAATTATAGATATTAAAATTCATATTGATCATCAAATTCTAATATCTAAAAATTATCATATGCCATAATTATTAAGAAAGTTTAGCCATAAATATCTGTCTCCATTATAGCAATCAATTGTTTTTGGAATGAATGATGAACGAATGCTTGAAGCAATAAATATGGCTTTCCTCAGTCAAAATTTTGAATTCTTTAAAGTTTATTGCCTTTTGTCTCTAATGGATAAAGAATAGAAGTTGTCGTATGAATTGACGTATTGAAAACTATAACCTATGAGTCTTTATATACTAACCTAATATGACCCCATTAAACCTATGTGGGTTAGAGACTGGTATCCATCCATTTAATCTATACCAAAATCTAGAAGTCTATGAGTTGTACATAAATGAATCACTTTAAATAAGTCCACTAATAAAATAGCTATTATATAACTGTTATTAAATATGTAAGCCCGCATAATAGAGATTAAGAAAACTTAATAATCTCCCACTTGGGCTATATAGGAAACTTGATACAATTATATTAAATGAAATTCCTTATAAATACATTATCTTGCTATTTCTTTAGACTTCCAACTTAGGTACAATCTGGTCCATTTTCTACATCAATATGAGATCATGGCGGCTTTCATCACATACAGGCGTGACTAAACCTTCCATGTTCACCATATTAATATATTCAATAATATAGATCAAGTATGGATGAGTGGCATGGAAATTACATGCAATGTGATCTCAAAACATGCCTATTTCCAACTGGTTCTACTTTATTTTTAAGAGAGATGAATCCATAATCACAATGAAATTCAGAGGTATATAAATAAAATGAATCATAAAATTTATTATGCATAATTATAACTATTAAAACATGTGTCAATCCATAGAACATCCAAAAGTAAAACTCTCACTAAATCAAGGTATCACAAAATATGCCTACATCCATATGAGCAGTGTGCTCATAAAAGCCCTTAGGTGGCAATTCCTTAGTCAACGAATCCGCTATCATGGAATTTGTCCCTATATATACTATACAAATTTGACTACTCTAAACTCTCTCTTTAACGTATAGAAACTTGATGTTCATATGTTTTGAATTTACAAAGCTTTTATTGTTAGTGGAATATAAAAGTGCTGATTTATTATCACAAAATAACCTAGCCTTTCAATGCCATTAACTACACATAGTCCTGTGACAAAATTTTACAACTATATCCCATAATTAGATGCCTTAAAATAAGCTATGAACTCCGCAGCCATGATTGAAGAAGCTATGAGTGTCTATTTGACACTTTTCTAAGATATAGCTCCTCCGGCCAACATAAAAACATAGATAATCGCTTAAATCTTCACTTGCAAGTGCACATGGCAACTGTAGTATAGGATTATCAATAAAGGTCGATCATACAAGGATAAAACTGATATTTAGGTCTAAGAAATGTATAGATAAAGTCGTTGATTATTAATTAAGGATAAAATGAATATTAAACAATTAAAATGAATAGATTGATTAGATTTTAGAACACTAGATATTTGGATTTCATTTAATGGGATTAACTATGGATATCAACTTGAGAGTTTATTCTTGAATGCAATTGTTCCAAAAATACATCAATTCTCTTTTAAGTTATTAACTTATATTTAATCAAGTAATTATCTATTCTTAAGGATAATTACCTAAACAAACCCTTTGAGCAACAATTCTTGCATCATAAGAACCAAATATATTTCTTTACCTAATTTGTTACATTTACTCTTTTAGATCTAGATCTGTATTTCTCCTTTCGGTTCATCATACAATTTCCAATACAAAAATATATGTTGGCCAATGAAAGCATTCTTAGTAATCTCAATAAGAATAAATCAAGAATTAAACAAACTTTATATTAATTCCATGATCAAAAATCCAATTAACTACATCCTTCTCTCTAAAATAAGAGTTAGTTATTCATATTTATTAAACAATAAAGACAAACAAAAGTTAAAGAAAACATAATTTCAAAAGAGATAAATTAAATACTACTTTGAATCTTGAAGTTTTTAAAAGCTTCTTAAATCTCGTTGCAAATCTTATTCTCCATATAAAATTTTGTGGTTTTCTACTCTCCTCCTTTAGTCTTTGTAACTAAGGTGTATTTATAGTCTAAAACTAGGGTTCGCTTTGAAAACCCTCCAAAAGCCCCTTAAAAATGTAATTAAACAAATATTAAGTACTTTCCCATTCTCAACTGGTTCCTCACCCGCTTCTGATGGCTTTTTCCTAGTGAAGCAGTCGTAAAGTCGATTCACCGTTCTTCCTTTCTATTATGGACCGGTTCTGTCAACTTATCCTGGCTCTTTTCTCTTCTGAAAACGGTTGAAGAGTTGGTTCATCACAATAGCTCACAGCTTCCTTATCCTTAACCAATCCTTGAATCAGTTTTGCTTTCCTAAACCGGTCCTGAGCTGGTTTAACTTGCAAATTTCCATTTCTTCACATGTATTCTCTCTAAATCGAACCAATGGTCGATTTATATTCTCAATTGCTTCAGTTCCTTGCAGAAATGTTGTCAATACCTTCGAGACAAACAAATTACATCTCAGTATCAAAATCAAATAAAAACTCCATAAAATTGAAAGTCTCTGATTTGAAAATGCATAAAATCCCTAAAGAATTATACTTATAATTTAGAGTTATCAAACTCTCTCATACTTGAATTATTACTTGTCGTCAAGTGATGACAATCATACTTTCTGAAAGCAACCATCCTACTCAGATCATTGAAACCACTCGATATCTTAGGACACAATCTCATAGTTTTCGAACAATTTCATCATCAAAAGGGACAATAACACCAGTCCACTTCAATTGTCACATTAATTCAAGTAAAAGTGTGTGTGCTTCCTTAAAACAAATCAACACTAACAATCAATTCAACTACTTATAAAACTATTCCTTCATACCATTTTAGTCCTAAAAGCACTTATCTCAATATCTTTCACTTGATTTTGATCTCTTTAATTTCCTAAGGAATTACCTTTTCTTTCTCTTTTTCATCCACAACATTTCTTTTTAAGTATTTGGATGATAACTCACTCTTTTCTTTGGGATGTTCATAGTCTTTTTATGTGAGAACTAACACTTGTGGTGAAAATAACCTGGTTATTCAAAATATGACAACCGTAGGAAGCTTTGCTTACTCATATTGAACAATTACCTTTTTACGTGAAAGTCAACGCTTGTGGTAAAGACTCTCGATTACTCAGTAATTAAACATTAGAGTAGATTTGTTCCTACACAGATTCATTATTCATATTTTTAAGAAACAACAAGACTAAAAATTCTAAAATGGTCAAATAAAATAATGACATGTAACATCATTGATCATACATGTTAATAGTCTCAAGGTGTTGTGCACTTAATTAGATCCCACAATATATGCTACACAATCATGAACCGATCACACTAATCTCTTCTGATTTCTCATTGACGTCAACAATATAATCATTGATCGACCCTAAAGAGTCAAATTATTCAAATTAGAGTATTCGATGCTTAGGAAAAATTTAATTTTTCCTCCCTCCCATACTTAAATGCAGCATTGTCCTCAATGTGAAAATATGAAATATAGACTGATAAAGAAAAAGGTACTCCCCATGTATTTTTGTTCCGCCCTCTGGATATAATGTTCATATGCTTGTGTATCGCAATTCCACTTGTTTGAAAGTAGAAGAGGAGTTGTAACTACTAGTACTCAAATCACGTAAATTAAAGTTTAAAACAAAATAGTAGAAATAACAACAACATAACTATGAGTTTTACACACCATAAGCTAAAATTGAAAGAAAATCTAAACAAAACATAAAGAAGTTACAAACATAATATAAGCATAACCAGCATTCTAAAAATGCACAAAGAAAAAGAAAAGAAAACAATGCAATCACTATTGATGCTGCTCAAAAAGCTCTAGGGCTCTGTCAATCTTCACTTTATTTACTTGCACTTGTCTCTAAAGTGAATCCAAGACTACTCTTTGTTCTTGGACTTCTCTCCTTAGCCCTCTAAAACTACTCAAAATTCGTAGTAGAAGTGATCTTCTTGGTCTTGCAGCTCTTCCCTGACCAGGTGCTTTAGTAAGGGGATCGACTTGGGGGTTAGACGCTTGAGGAGCTGATTCCTCTCCTATCTTATTGTTTCCCCTTGCCCCTTTACTTCTTTCCTCTTCTTCCTCTTCTTTCTCTCCTTCTCTCAAAGGATCCTTATCTAAATTCCTCCAAATCCCTATAATTTTCTTACAACCTATGTTCTATAGATTACTTTTAGTAATCTCATCAGCAGAGATAGTTATTACATTTACTGCTCCTTCTACATTCATCCCCAAGCTTTCGATGAGTTAATGATCAACTTTGGATAGACAAATGCCTTTTCTGCTCTTTTGGATCGCACCACCTCTCTTATCTGCTCGATTATAATTGGAGCAAGAGGGATTCCTTGAACTCCCCCATCAAATCCATGAAACATCTTATCCATAATATACATATTGAAAAATCTGGCTTCATTTAACCCACTAGCTTTTGGCATCACATTGTAACTCAACAAATAAACCACTAAGCGTTCTCTAATAGTTAGGGAATTACACAAAATCATTTGACGCCTTCTCACTATAGAAAATTGAATACCAAAACTCTCCAGGCACCCGCTAATAGTCCAATTCACATCAGAGACAACCAATCTCTAATTAAGTGGAAGATTGGTCCAACTGCAGAAACATTTAGTGTCCTTAAAAGGTAGTTTTCCTTTATATTCACTCTAGTTCCTTTAAGCCAAGTAGAGATGGAGTTTAAGTTCTTATCATCCTTCTCCGTAATATTTGCATAGAATTTCTTAACTAGGTGTGGATAATAATAATTGGGTATGTCTAGTACACCCTCCCAATCAATATTCTTAAAAACTCCTCTCAAATTGAAAAGAAATTCAATTTGGATGCTAATACCCTTCTCCACAATAATATGATTGTCATTCCTCTTATTAAACCATAATTTCTGGTCTCTTGTAGTGAAGCTCACAAGGTCATTAGGAGTAGCCTTGGTTTTCCTTGCTCATGTTTTCTCCCTAGGCATATTTCTAAAATATAGCTCCAATTTCTTGAAATTTAAACCTTAATACATAATGACCAATCACAAAAATAAATTGAAATACCAATTCAAGAATTCCTACTCAATTTCACAATTTCCTAGTTCAAAACCCTAACACTCAATATTTTCCAAATTCACAATTTGGTCTCTAATTAAGAAGGAAAGTGAAAAATCCACTTTCAAAGTGAGAACAAACAATAACCCAAAGGAAAAGAGGAAGAATTTTTAATTTTTGGTTGAGAATGTTGAAATCCCCTCTTTTTGATGTTCTTCTTGTTCTTGCTTCAATCTTTAATGAATTTGACGAAAAAGTGAATTAAGTGTGTCTAAAAGTGTTTAGGCGTGTACATTTAGGATTGGGTTGGAAGAAAATTAAACGGAATTGAGTGATTTTAAGTTTTAGGTTGAGAGGATTTGAGTTTAGGTAAAAGAGAGTGAAAAAGTTTTAAAAAGAATGAGAGAGAAGATGTTTAAAACACCTCTCTTTACACTAGTTTCATCATGAACCATTGGCGGATGGGTATTTACACCAGGACCGGTTATCTTTTTTGTCCTACTGTTATGGTCTGGTCCTTCCAACCGGTCCTGATACATTTTGCACACCTATGACCAGTTCTAAGACCGGTTAACAGCGATTTCTAAAAGTTTTCTAACTTTTTCTTGATTAAAACTACTCAATTGAATTCTAAAAAATAATATTTTACTAATAAAAATCAGAACTAACAAAAATCAAGAATCCAACTCAAAATTCTAAAACTAGAAACAAAAAAACTAAGGAAATAAAATAGAATAACCAATAAAATTAACTAAAAAAAAAGATTGACTCAAGACTACTGACCTACTAAACAAAATTGAAGTAACTAGTCTATATCAAATCAAATTTTAGCCCTTGATCTTCTTAAAAATTCTTTCGTGGGCACCTTCTCCCCCTTCTTAATCACGGAAGGTTGTTCAACCTTCCTTGTGCTTCCTCATCCTCTATTCGGTGTTGAGGTGGCACGAGCATGCTTCCTAGGGTGTCTCTAGGTCTTTTAGGGGGAGGAGTGGCTTCTCATCCTTTCTAATCACTAGGTTTGCTAGTATCACTCTCTATGCAATTATCCGAGCTTAGCACCGCAACCGAAATATTTTCTTCATAAAGATATTCCTCTTGATAAGCTCTCTCCATTTGTTCATTCTCCCTATTTCATCCAAGGAGTAAGTAAACTCATTGGCCTTAGGATATGCTCGTTGATAAGTTAACATGGCCATTATCACTTCGTCTTAGGTCCCATAGTTTCCTCCTCCTATAGTGTGGTGTCCAGTTTCTAGAGGGTGAAACACAAGTGTTAGGAAAATCTCGCATTCTTGGTAAACTTAATGGGGTGAGGTATTGGTGATTTATGCCTATATGCGAGTTGGTGATGGTGATGGTGATGGTGATGGTGATGGTGATGATATGAGATTATACACATGAGCTTTCCTAGAATTCATGGTGAAGTTTAGAAGCAAGAAAACCAAATGAATATAAGGAATATAGGTGCGGAGAGAGGCTGATTTATAAAGTGAATCATGAGAGTCCTAGTTCATGACAAAGTTGATATTCTAGTTGAATTCTGATAGAGTTTGCTAGTTATATATTACTATTCTAATTCTAACTCTAAAGGAAAAAATGAGTGATTAAAAGACAATTACTAACTTATTTCTACTCACTTTATGTTCATTAATCATTATTAGGTTCCCCAAGAATTGTAGGGCTTGAGAACTTGTGCAACTTAAGCTAAAGCCAGTTGAAACTTCTTTTGAACGTTATGCTCGATATGAACCGGTCCTATCAACTGGTTCTTGCCCTTCAAGTTGTGTGTGGACCGGTCATAGGGCCGGTGCACCATAGTGAGTCCCTCTTGACAACTAGTTCTTTCAATCGGTTCTTGCACTTCATTTTCTTCAAAGCCGGCTCATAGAACCGATTCAGGTTCAAACATGTTTTCTTAGAAACTCAAAGTGTTGCCATCAAGTAGATAATCATGAGTGCATCATACAAGTCATGATATGTATCCACATAAAATTTAGCATTTCATCACACTCATTAATAAACTAAGTTTTATATGCTACAGAAAAACCTATCACCAAGAATAGGCTGCTCTTCATCATTGGGACTTCCTCAGCATTTGAATTTTCTCTGTAAGAGAAATAAAATATCAGAAATTCTTGTAAGGTATTATACACAGATTAACATGTAGAACTAAACTAGAATAATTGGGTTGCCTCCCAATAAGCGCTTAAGTTAACGTCTTGAGCTAGATGTATGCTGCATATATCAATTCTTAAAGGATATTCTATAAGCTAATGCCACAGGTTCTCCTTCAAAGTAGTGCTTTAGTCTTTGGCCATTCACTGCAAATGAGCTCTCTTCCTTTCTTTATATCTCTATGGCACCATATAGGTGCACTTTGGTAATCTTGAAGGGTCCTAACCATCTAGACTATAATTTTTTTAGGAATAATTTAAAATGAGAGTTAAAAGGTAAGACTTTCTGCCCATAATAAACTCTAGTCTCGTGATTCTCTTGTCATGCCATGCCTTTGTACATTCTTTTTAAATATGGGCATTATCATAAGAATCACGTCGTATTTCCTCTAATTCATTTAGTTGTAACACTCTTTTTTCTCCTCGGCTTTGAAATTATAATTTAATTTCTTTACTGCCTAAACACGCACGATGTTCTAATTCTAAGGGCAAGTGATATAGTTTTCCAAATACCAACCTATAAGGTGACATCCCTAAAGGCGTTTTATAAGCTATTTTATATACCCATAGTGCATCATCTAATTTAGCTACCTAATCCCTTCTTGAAGCATTCATTGTCTTCTCTAAAATTTGTTTAATCTCTCGATTAGATATCTCTGCTTGACCACTTGTTCGGGAATGATATGTTGTTCTTGTCTTATTGTGATAGCCATACTTAGCGAGCATCGATTTGAAATGAACATTTTGAAAATGAACTTCGTTGTCACTTATAATGGACCAAGGGACTCCAAAGAAAAAAAAGGTATTCTTCTTCACAAATTTGACCACTCTTTTAGTTGTGTTAGCTGGTGTTTTCACCACCTCAACCCACTTAGAAACATTATTAACTGCCATAAGTAGGTATTGGTTCCCAAATGATGCTAGAAAGGGTCCCATGAAGTCCAATCCCTATAGATCAAACATCTCTACTTCAAGAATGCTTTGATGAGGCATCTCATTCTTTTTTTTCCACATTTCCAGTCCGTTGGCATCTATCACAAGCCATGCAGAAACTCTTGGTATCCTTGAATATAGTCGGCCAGTAAAATCCACCTTGAAGTATTTTGGCCACTATCTTATCAGCACTATGATGTCCCCCCCTATAAGGTGAGGAGTGACAATGTTGAATGACTTGTATAATTTCTTCTTCTAGAATACATCTCTGAACTATCCCATCTGCGCATCTCCTAAACAACAATGGCTCATCCCACATATAAAATTTTACTTCAGCTAGGAATTTCTTCTTTTGATGATAATTTAGATCCTGCGGAGAAATATTAGATACCAAGTAGTTAACAATTTCTGCAAACCATGGTGTAGAGATATCTTTTACTACCCATAATTTCTCATCTGGAAACCCATCCTTAATGATTTCCTAATTGTCATCATTGTTGTCAATCATTATTCTTGACAAGTGGTCTACCATGGAGTTTTCACATCCTTTCTTATCGCGGATCTCAAAATCAAATTCTTGTAATAAAATAACCCAGTATATTAGTCGTTGTTTAGCATCCTTCTAGTAAGAAGATATTTAATTGCTGAATGGTTTGTATATACTATTGTCTTGGAACCTAAAAAATAAGAGCAAAATTTGTCAGAAGGATAAACAATAGCTAATAACTCCTTTTCAGTAGTGATATATTTTACTTGAGCATCGCTCAAAACTTTACTCGCATAATAAATCAGATGCAATCTCTTATCCTTCATTTGCCCTAACACAGCTCCTAATGCAAAATTACTTACATCACACATAAGTTCAAAGGGTAAATTCCATTCAGGTGTAGTTATTATAGGTGCAAAAATTAAAGCTTTCTTTAACTTCTCAAAAGCTTCAAAAAAGCTTCATAAAGAACGAAAGGTGTGTCTTACACAAGTAAAGCACATAAAGGTTTTGATATTTTTGAAAAATCCTTTATAAACCTTCTATAAAATCCTGCATGTCCAAGAAAACTCCTAATAGCTTTCACACAACTAGGAGGCGATAATTTCTCAATCACTTTATAAACCTCCTAATCCTGCATTTTTGCTCTATCCACCTCGATTCCTTTTTCAGAAATCTTGTGTCCTAATATAATCCCTTATTGTACCATAAAATGGCACTTCTCCTAGTTGAGCACCAAATTAGTTTTTTCACATCTCTGCAAACATGCATCAAAAGAAGATCCAAAGATAGAAAAATCATCCATAAAAATTTCTATGATGTCTTCTACCATATTAGAAAAGATTGACATTATACAAGGCTGAAAAGTAGTTGGAGCATTACATAGGCCAAATGGCATCCTACGATATGCAAAAGTATTGTAGGGACAAGTGAAAGTGTCCTTTTCTTGATCCTCGGGATTAATAGTAATCTAGTTATAACCTGAATAACCATCAAGAAACAATAGTATGCATAACCTGCTAAACGCTCAATCATTTGGTCAATAAATGGCAAGGAAAAGTGATCCTCACGTGTTACTGCATTTAGCTTCCTATAATCAATGCATACTCTCAATCCTATAATTATTCTAGTTGGGATGAGTTCATTGTTTTCCTTCTTAACTACGATTGTGCCTCCTTTTTTAGGTACCACCTGAATAGGACTTGCCCAAATACTATCAGAAATAGAATAGATAATACCTACATCAAACAAATTAAGAACCTTATTTCACACAACTTCCTTCATATTGGGGTTCAGACGCCTCTAATTTTGAACAATGGGGTGATAGTCTTCTTCCATCAAAATCTTATGCATGCAGATTGATAGGTCAATCCCTTTAATATCTGAAATGGACCATGCTATTGCAATCATGCATCTCCTCAATACTTTCATTAATTTATCTTCCTCTACAGTGGATAAGTTAGAGATATAATAATAGGATAAGAATCATTAGAACTTAAAAATGCATATTTCAAATGAGATGGAAGTTTTTTTAATTTAAGTTGAGGTGGTGTTATCATCAAAGGGTCTGGTTTTGGTTTCCCTTGACCAAGTTCTTCAAACTTAGTACTAGTTTTATTAGAATGAGTACCTTCCCCCTCTAATCTTAAAGCACACTCCACAACTTCATTATCTACATCTTTTCCATTTAAGCTTAATGCATGCTTTCAATGGTTCCTTTTATGATTTCCTTTGGAAAACTTCCTCCACAAGAGGATCAATAACATTTATACTAAAACAGGCATCATCTAAATAGGGTTTCTTTAACACTTTTACTATGTCAAATTCTTCTTTTTCATTGCCTACCCTAAATGTCAGCTTGCCCATTGATACATCTATCAAGACTCCTCCTGTAGCTAAAAAGGATCTACCCAAGATGATAGACATATCCACGTCTTTTTCTATGTCCATAACAAGAAAATCAGTAGGTAAATAAAATTTTCCACTTTAATTAATAAATCTTCCACTATCAGTATTGGATATTTGACAAATCTATTAGCTAGTTGAAGTGAAATAATGGTAGGTTTCATTTTAGTAATGCTAAGTTTTTTCATAAGAGCTAAAGGAATCAAATTAATACTGGCACCTAAATCACAGAAACTATTCTTAATACCAATATCACCTATAGAACAAGGAATAGAAAAAATCCCTGGATGCTTCAGTTTAGGAGGTAACTTCTTTTGGAGAATGGCACTGCATACATCAGTCAGTGAAACTATAGCATATTACTCCAGTTTGCTCTTGTTAGACACAATCTCCTTTAAAAACTTTGCATATGATGGCATCTGAGCAAGGGCTTCTATAAACGGAATATTGATTTGGATTTTCTTGAAGATGTCAATAAATCTCTGGAAGTCCTTTTCATTATTCTTCTATCTCAAACTTTGTGGGTATGGAATTGGTGGCACATAAGGCTTGACCAAAGAAGAATCATTCTTTGATTCCACTTCCTTTTTAGAATTTCTTTCTTGCCTAACTTCTTCCTCTACATTCTCGCTTGACTTTTCTTCAGCAACCACCTCCTTCTCTAGCTTCTTCTTCACCAATACAAGTTCAAGAAACTCCTTTCCATTCCTCAAGGTGATAGCCATAACTCCTTCCTTAGGATTTACTTCAGTGTCAGTTGGTAGCTTCCCTTGCCTCTTTCAGCAACCTTCTTGGCCAAATGTCCCATTTGAACTTCAAGGTTGTGAATCACTGTTTGATTGGTCTGAACCACTTGATCTATCTTTGCATCTAATTTCTTCCACGTGGTATCTTGAGAAGCCATATACTATATCAGTATGTCCTCTAAAGATGGTTTTTTTCTCTTGAGACGGTTGTTGATGACTAGTCTGTAATTGTTGTCTCTGTTATTAGAACCTAGGTGGTATTATTGGCTTTGCAGCTCCTTGGTCTCTTCAAGAAAAATTAGGGTGATTCCTCCATCATGGATTATAGGTGTTTGACAAGGGATCATTCCTAGATTGCTTGTAAGCTCCCATCTAATTTCATACATGCATTGGACAGATGTCCATACATTGCACAATATGCACAAGCTTCTCTATTAGAAGAATCCTTATTCAATAACAACTTCACCTACTTAGTAAGATCTACTACTTGCATAGCCATGTCACTCTAAGCATTAATCTCATAGATCCCCTTCCTATCTTTAATGGCCTTCTATTAAGAATTCATTGCTAGATTCTCATAGATATGTTGCACTTCTTCAGCATTTTTATCTCCATAATATCCACCATAAGCTGTATCAACCAAAGTTTGACAGTTCGCAGTAAGTCCATCATAATAAAACTGCACCAAGAGAACCTTAAATCTTTTCCATGAATCATAAAAAGATTCTCCTTCTTTCTGAGTGAAATTATAAATTCTTGACCTATAATCTAACGTCTTTTGAGATGAGTAATAATTCACCATAAAAGCATCATAAACCTCATCCCAAGTAGTTAGTGATCCTTTAGGCAAGTTTAATAACCATTTTCTAGCAGAGTTTTTCATACAATAAGGAAAACATTTCTTCCTAAGTTCTCCTTTATTTGGATTCCTTAGAGGGAATGTTTGCACCACACTATAAAATATCTTCATGAATGATAATGGGTCTTCAATACCATTCCTTTAAAGTGTAGTAGTATTGTCAAGTGGATAGTCTTCAGCTCATAGTTCCTAGCATTTGCAGACAATCGAATGCAAGATGGGTTCGCATTGATCTTGGGCCTTTAGAGCTTCCTAAGCCTAGGAATGTTCTCCTCAACTGCCATGACCATGTTCCTATTGTTTGCCATATGTTCCTTCTTGCTTTTCTTGTTAGCTTTGCAAGCTTTTTCAATTTCAGGATCGAATAGGGCTATTTCCACTCGCTTTACACTCTCGGACTTCGCCAAGTGCATAAACTTCCTGCAAGAATGATACCCAAGTCTATAACAAAATAAGAACACACAATCTTAAATGAAATATTAGCTGTTATCCCCAACAACATCGCCAAATACTTTATCGCTTAAATCTTCATATGCAAGTGCACAAGACAAGCATAGTATAGGATTATCAATCAAGGTCGATCCCACGAGGATAAAACTAATATTTAGGTCTAAGAAATATGCAGATAAAGTCGTTAATTATTAATTAACGATAAAAAGAATATGAAACAATTAAAATGAATATATCGATCAGGTTTTAGAATACTAGAGATTTATATTTCACCTAATGGGATTAATTATGGATATCAACTATATAGTTTATTATTGAATGCAATTGTTCCAAAGATATGTCAATTCTGTTTTAAGCGATTAACCTGCATCTAATCAAGCAATTATAGATTTTCAAGGACAATTACCTAAATAAACCTTTTAAGCAACAATTCTTGCATCATAACTACCAGATATATTTCTTTACCTAATTTGTTGTGTTTATTCTTCTAGATCTAGATCTGTATTTCTCATTTTAGTTCATTATATAATTCCCAATATAGAAATACTATGGTGGCCAATCAAAGCATTTATAGTAATCTCAAGAAGAATAAATCAAGAATTAAACAAACTCTATATTAATTCCATAATCAAAAATTTAATTGACTACACCATTCTCTTTAGAATGAAAGTTAGTTATTCATATTCATTAAACAATAAAGATAAACAAAAGTTAAAGAAAAGATAATTTCAAAAAAGATAGATTAAAAACTACTTTGAATCTTGAAGTTCTTAAAAGCTTCTTGAATCTCGTCGCAAATCTTGTTCTCCGTCCAAAATATTGTGTTTTTCTTCTCTCCTCCTCCAGTCTCTCTAAATAAGATGTATTTATATTCTAAAACTAGGGTTCACTTTGAAAACCCTTCAAAAGCCCTTTAAAAATGTAATTAAACAAATAGTAAGTGCTTTCTCATTCTCATCTGATTCCTCACCCGGTTCTTATGACATTTTCCTAGTGAACTGATCGTAGAGTCGGTTCACTGTTCTTCCCTTCTGTTATGGACCGGTTATGTCAACTTATCCTAGCTCCTTTCTTTCTATAACCAATTGAAGAGCTGGTTCATCACAGTAGCTTACAACCTCCTTGTCCTTAACTGATCCTTGAACCAATTCTACTTTCTGGTTCTGAGCCGGTTTAACTTGTAAATTCTCATTTCTTCACATGTATTCTCTCTAAATCGAACCAAATGTACATTCATATTTTCAAGTGCTTCAGTTCCTTGTAGAAATGTTATCAATACCTGTGAGACAAACAAATTACAACTCAGTATCAAAATCAAATAAAAAGTCCATAAAATTGTAAGTATATGATCCAAAAATGCATAAAATCCCTAAAGAATTATACTTATAATTTAGAGTTATCAATAGCCCAAAATGGATCGTTTACTATCTTGGCATCCGAAAAAATCGAAATCAGAATACCAAATAATCTCCAAACTATATGACCTTTGATATGTTAGCATGAAGTCCTTTATTCTCTGTAAATATTACATAACTCATTTGGCTGTTTTCTAATGATCCATTCATGGGTTACTTAGGTATCTGCCCTACAGTCCCACCATAAATTTTATATCCGAACGAGTACGAACTTAAGCATACATTAGACTTCCAATTGTCGAGGCATAGGGAATCTTTTACATCTCATTTATTTCAAGGTCACTCTTAAGGCATTGCTTGAGAGTGAACTTATCTCCTTTAGCCACAGGTGTATCTCCTGGTGAGCAATCTTTCATGCTGAATTTACTTAGCACCTTTTCAATATAGCCCTTTTGTGATAAGCCAAGAATACCTTGAGAGCAGTCTCATAATATTTATATGCCTAACACAAAAAAGATGTCCCTAAGATTCTTCATCTCAAAATCTTTAAAGGAATTTGTTACTAACAAAGAGTATGTCATCAACATACAACAAAAGGAAGATAAACATAATCCCACTGAACTTGTGATTTACATAATCATCAACTATGTTTACCTCAAAACCATATGAGGTAATCACTTGATGAAATTTGTGAACCATTAGCGAGAAACCTATTTGAGACTATAGATAGATTTCTTTAATTTACAAACCATAGAATTTGAACTTTTGGATTCAAAATTTTCTAGTTGAACTATATAAATTGTTTCATTAATGTCTCCATTAAGAAACGTTGTCTTTATATCTATTTGATGTAGCTCTAAATAAAAATGAGCTATAAGTGCCATTATTATCCTAAAAGAGTTTTTTAATAAAACTAGAGAAAAGAACTCTTTATAATTAGTGTTTTCCTTTTGAGTGAATCCTTTAGCGACTGGACGAGCCTTATATCTTTTGACATTGCCTTTTGAATCCTTTTTGGTTTTAAATATCCATTTACAACCAATGGATTTTGCACCTTTAGGCAATTCAACAAGGTCCCAAACATCATTATTGTCTTTTATGGATTTTATCTCCTCTTGCATGACATTAATCCAATATTGAGAATTGGAACTTTGAAGAGTTTCATGAAGGTTGATTGGATTATCTTCCATTAAGCCTGCAACATCTTCTTGTTCCAAGAGGAATACATATTAATCATCTAGAATCGCATTCCTTCTTTCTCTAGTTGATCTCCTTAATGGCACTTTTTTTTAGGCTGTTGAGTTTGCTCTATAGTAATAACTTCATTATTGTCTTGAACTAGAGTTGCTTCTTAAACAATGTCAAAAATTATTGCTTGATTAATATCATTAACGATATTGGGAAGAGACACGAATTTCTTTCTTCAAAGACAATATTTTCATTAAAAGAGACATTTTTTTACCTTCCCCCAGAAACTCTATATCCTCAAGATATCTTGCATTTTTCATCTCGAAAAAAGATCGAGTAGTGGGATCATAAAACTTAAATTCTCGAGAGTGTTTTGCAAATCCCACAAAGTAGAAAAACCATTCATGCTAGTGTTTAGCTACTGCTGGGAACTCTGTTAAGGATATAACACTATAGTCTTTAATACTTCTCCCCAAAGAGATTCAAGTAAAGAAGAATGATTGATCATACTTCTTACTATGTCCTTAAGCGTCATGTTTCGTCTTTCAACAACACCATTCATGCTAGGTTTACCCGTCATAGTGTACTATAGGATGATACCATATTGTTTTAGGAAGTAGCAAAGGGTCCTAGGTATTATTCACTTAATCCATCATACCTTTCATACTATTCTCCACCACGGTCAGATTTGACAGCTTTAATTTTCTTAGCAGGTTAAAGTTAAACTTCGGCTTTGTAAGACTTGAACACGTCTAGATATTGAGATTTCTCAATTATTAAATATAGGCAACCATATCTTGAGTAGTTCTCTACAAACGTAATAAAGTATTATTGACTATTCCATGATAGACCATAGATATCCGTATATATATTAGTTCTAAGAATTATGTAAATCTATTGACACCTAATTTCTTTATGTTTGTTGTCTTTCCCTAATGCATTCAATACAAACTTGAAAGTTTATTAAATTAAGGGAATCAAGAATTCAATCTGACACAAGCCTCTAAATTCTCTATTTAGAGATATGGCCTAAATGCTTATTCCATAGAGAAGCAGAATTCTCAGTTAATTTGCGCTTTGTATCTTATGAACTAGTGTGCAAGATTTTATTATGGAAAAAAATTAGTTTCTAACATATAAAGACGATCAACTAAAATACCAGCACTAATAAAACTTGAATTTAGAGAGATATGAACTTTATTATTTTCAAAACCATAAAAATATCCACATTTTTCCAAAGAGAAAATAGAAACTAAATTCCATTAAAATAACGGAGCAACAAAAGTGTCAACTAAATCCAAATAACAGCTAGTATTTAGAAATAATCTAAACCGCCCTATAGCTTCGACAAGATCTCTATTGTCATTGACCACATAGATGAATCTTTCAGCATCAGTTGGCAGTCGACTCTAGAGATAATCCTAAATAGACACACTTATGTGAGTGGTAGCACTAGAATCTAACTACCAAGTGTCTATAGGTACAGAAACCAAATTAGCTTTATAATAAACTAAATTGAAAACTTTACCTTTTTTGCATGCCAGGTGGCATATTTGGAACATTCTTTCTTCATGTGTCTTCCTTAATTGCAGAAAAGATAAGTAAATCCCACTACAAGAATTCTTGTATTTAGTGACAGATATTAGCAACGGCAACTTGTCATCGCTATATAGTGACAAGATAATGACGGATTAGTGACATGGTGTGTGGATATCAATTTGGCAACGTCTTAGCAATTTCATAGTGAATGAATATTTAGCGACGGAAACTATGTCACCATTGGTGATGGCGCCAAATTTTACCGCATAATATGGCGACGGCTTAGTGACGACTCTCCGACGGAATATAGCGATAAGGAGCATGCCATCGCTAAAATATTAGTGTCAGACTGGCATGAGAGTTTGGTGCCTTTCCTTTTAGTTAGTAGTCAAAGAAGCTGGCGCTAAGCTGGTAGAGGTACCGGCGGTCTTCCTTCCTGTCGTTATAAGCACCAAATAGCAACGGTTGTTGCCATCACTAACAGTATCTTAGAATGCTTATATGCCACCCTATAGGTTAGTAATGGCTGGCGTCCGTCGCTAAATCTAAACGGCAGCGTTTTCTGTTATGACCTATCATTTGGTGACGGATGGTGTTTGTCAGTAATTATGTTTAATGAAACGATGGCATTTCTTTATGGATTTTGTTATACAGTAAAGTTTAGGCTAAATTTCAAGGTTTTAAAATAGCACAGCACCCCTCTCTTTCTCTCTTTTCTCTCTTCCTCCCTCTCTCCCCTCCCGTGGCCATCCTCTCACTCCCCCTATCCGCCTCTCACTCCCCCTTCCCCAACGCTGCCCCCGTCGCCGCAGCCGTCGCCCAGGTAGGTTTCTTTCCTTTGTTTTTATTCCAGCGACAAGTAAGCTTTAATTTTTTTATTAAATTGTTATGTTTTTTGTTATTTTAATTATGTAATTTAGTTTATATATTAATTATTTAATTGTAAAATTAAAAATATAAAATACAAAAAAATTATATTTAATTTCTATATAATTTAATTTAAATTTAGAATTTAAATATCAAGTAAAAAATATTAGGTGAAGGTAAATTTTTAATTTTATGTTTATATTAATTTAGTTTAACTTACCTTTTTAATTTCTTTTATATAAAATTGATTTTAATTTAGCTTAACTTATTTTTTTATTTTTTTATTTTGTTTACATTAATTTTTTTAAGTTTATTTTTTTGTTAAAGTTTTTATTTTCTGTATGAAAAGTTAGGTTAAATTTATTAAATAAATTTTTTATTATATTTAATTTAATTATATTTTATTAGTTTTAGGTTTAATTTTTACAAGTTACGTTATTATATTTTTTTTAATGTGTAATTTAATTTATATTTATTGAGTTAAATATATATTAATGTAGTTTAATTATAATTTTTGAAGTTTTAGATTTAATTTTTATAATGTATATTATGATAAATATTTGTTAAATGTATTATTATTTAATTTAAGGTGTAATTTTTATTATAATTTCTATTCATTATTTATTATTAGTGTAATTATTTAATTATAATTTTTTAGTATTTTTAATTTATTTTTATATAATTTTTTTTATTATAAACTTTATTTTTTATACTCAAATGTATTTATGTATTTTTTTCAAATTTTTTTCAATAGAAGACGCGTACGGGTTTAGCAAGCAGTATGTATATTTATTTTATTATTTATCCAATAAGTTAATAAATAGATTAGTGTGCTCAATTGGAATTTTTTATTGTGTTTGTGGCTATATAATTAGTGATGGACATGCTACATGTATGATTTACATGATGGACATATGTTAAATAAATAGAACAATACGATAAATATGTTAAATGTATTGTAGATGTGTATTGTGTTTGTTATATATTTGAAATTTTTTTATTTAGAAATTGGACCCATGTTCCAAGGGATATGTCCATATTACAATGGAGATTCTGCCGAAATTTCGATGGAATTTTAGAGGTAAAAAAATATCCTAAAAATTAAAAATTAAAGTTTATATAAAACTATAATTAGTAACTAAGTTAGTAATTTTATTGTTCCTTGGAATAAAATAATATCTCAAAAAAGTGATTAAAATGTATAAAAAGTTTTAAAAATAGATTTAAATTTTAAAAGATCTAATAACGTTAGGGATAAGAGAATATCCCTATGGATCAAAAACCCTAAATTGTTGTTCGGTGTATTTCTCACTAGAGGATGAGAGGTTACTAAATTATCTAGTGTGGACAGTTTGGAAATATGTTACTTGTAAAAAGACTATTCGACAGTATATCTTTTTGTTCTGCATGTGCATATTGGAATATGTGATTACTCATATTCCATTTCGTACACTTGGAGAACTAGGGGGGAGATGCTGCTGAAATTTCTACAAATATGCGAATAACGTTGAACAATTGAACGGACGACGCATTTTTGAATAGCATAGGTTACAAGGATGTAAAAATTGAAACAAACAATAAGTAAATTTTAATTAAATTATATGCAATTGTAATAGGCAAAAATGAGTTCAGATCATCAATGGATGTATTCTAATTTTACGAGATGCGTTTTGAACCAAGATTTTTTGGATGGTCTGGAGGAGTTTATTCATTTTACCTCTAGTCAATCTAGACGGATAAGGACAAGATTAGGAGTCCATGTAATCACCGAAAGTGTTAGAACAAGGCTTCCAATAACTTAGATACAGTCAGATACCATGTGGCGAAGTATGGATTTGTACCTAATTATAATGTGCGAACATATCAAGGTGAAAGAATAATTAGGATTGACAATGTTTCTAAAGTCAATGATAGAGAAGAATTATTTGATCCATATCAGACGATGGTTATAGATGCAGTGGGTCCTAAGTTTAATGTCGATGACATGGAGGAACCCCCTAATGCTGAGGCATAAAAGTTTTATGACATGCTAGAGGCAGCAGATAAGGAGTTGTGGCTTGGTTGTAAAAGGCATTCACAACTATCTCTCATTGCTAGATTAATGAGCATGAAGTCAGAGAATCACATGTCAGAAAGATGCTTTGATCAAATGTGTGAATTGATGAAAGAGATAGTGCTTGAAAATAATATGGTGGCTAATAACTTCTACAGTACTAAGAAGTTACTTTGTGGTTTGGGTCTGCTGGTAGAAAAGATTAATTATTATTTCGATGGGTGGATGATATATTAGGCCGGAGATATTAACTTAGTGAGCTGTAAGATTCATAGTCATCCGAGGTTCAAGAAACCACATCGGGCCTCGGATAAAGACAAAAAAGAAGTGTGACATACAAAAAAATGTATTATTTTCCTCTAACTCCTATATTGCTGAGAATGTAAACATTAAGTGCTACAGCGAAGGATATGAGGTGGCACATAGAGCATAAGGTTGAAGATGGGGTAATGCGAATAATTAAAAATGAGGCAACCAAATATGTCCAGTCAGTAGGTGGATACTAAACTTGAGAATGAGTTTGCAGATTAGTTCAAAAGTTATGTAAGTTATTTTTATATTGTACTTCATAATATAACTAAACTTCTAATCTTCGTCTGGTAATAATTGGAAATCCTCCTAAACTGTAGGCAATTGATAACGAAATAAACCAGCTAATAAAGGATCTATCGAGGGGTCCCTTCAGATAAGTCATTACCTATTTGAGGTATTTTGTTATTGGGTTTAGATTCCACACAGTTGGGCACGATTCAGGTAGATCAATAATGAATAGTGGAGTGTGCCTACGAGGTTCAAGTTATAGTGTGGATGAGAGCGATTATTATGGCGGATTGTTAGAAGCTATACAGTTGGAGTACTCGGGGCTGTCAATAAAGAAGACTATACTATTCAAGTGCAGGTGGTTTAACACGACACCAAATTTGGGTACAAAGGTGCATACCGAGTAGAAGCTTGTCAATATAAACCATAAGTACAAGTTTAATCGGTATGAACTATTTATACTGAAAATATAGGCAAATCAGGTATATTAATGCATATATTTGAGCTTGTGTCGCGACAAGAGCGATTGGTGGGCCATTTGCAAAATAAAAATGAGATCTGATGTGGATGTTCTAGATACTGCATCTAAAAATCTACCAGCTCTAATACCACCATTTCAAGAGGATCAGTTGAACATATATGTGCTAGTACAGTTAGACGAAGACCCGACATCTTCGAATGATATGGATAGTGGGTTAATAGAACTAGGAGATGAAACTAGCAATAGTGATGATGACTTGGAACTTGATTCGAATAAACAATCAGAATGATGAGTCAGGTAATAGTGATACTTAGGCATATAAATTATTTTCGTATAAAAATTGAATATACAAAATCTTTATATTTCAAATTAAATTAATTTTATACAAAAGTAACTACTTTGGTAACATGTTTCAATTTACTTAATTTGAAATACTAAGTGTATGTAGATCCATAAATTTACATATTTGATAAAATTCAAACATCCTAATGACACTGGCATACAACTTAAATACATAAAAATTACATATATACATTAAATATTCGATAGAATGAAGCTTATTATCAAAACAAAAACTTTAAAAACTTATTAATATAAAAGGCATTAAGCAAATCAAACGCAATTATACAATAAAATTCAATTTTAATCCTAATAATTTAACATGATATGTGCTATGATACTACTTGTTAGATTTTATTATTTATAATAATAGTCGATGAATATCCATGAAAAGCATAAATAATTCATAGATATTAAAATCCATATTGATTATCAAATCCTAATATCCAAAATTATCATATGCCATAATTATTAAGGACGTTTAGCTATAAATATTTGTCTCCATTATAGTAATTAAATCTTTTGTAAAATGAATGATGAACGAGTGCTTGAATCAACAGGTATGACTTTCTTCAGTCAAATCTCTCAATATTTTTTAGAGTTTCTTGTCTTCTGTCTCCAATGGGTAGCAAATAGAAGTTACGTATAATTTGACATATTAAACCTATATGGGTTAGAAAACAATATTTACCCATTTAATCCTAACTAAGATTCATAAATTTATAGACTCTATATAAATAGATCATTCTAAATAAATTTATTACTAAAACAGTTATTAATATAATTATTATTAAATATATAAGCCAATATAAGATTAGAAAACTAACACAGTGGCCACGTTACATCCCATTAGGTGAAGGATTCTACCACTCAACCCACATCTATCACATATGGACACATATATAATGATAAACATATATTCTTAGACATGCAAGTAATTCAATAAATTAAATAATATAATAATTAATTAATAAATTAACTAATTTATGATATGTAATTCCCTTTTGAGATCTCAATCTTTATGCCACCTATAAATAGGTATTACAATCAATGGAATGAAACACACATAAACATATATATATATATATATATATATATATATATATATATATATATATATATATATAATACATAAATCACTCAATCTTCTCTCTTTATTTTCTTTGTTCTTGTTATTTATATTACAACACTCTTTATTCTTATTTTTTATTTTATAACAGGTCAACAACATGATTGCTTAAAATAAGATTCAAGGTAAAGTTATTTTAAAAAAAAAATTTGCATGAGGCTATACTCCATCTTTATTAAATTCATTATTGAATTCACAATGACCTATTTTGGTAGTCATAATGAGTATATAGCACTTATTTCTTTATTTTGATTTTGTGACTTTTGAATTTATACTAAATTCCTATGTTTTAGCCAAATACTAGTTTATATTGCAATTATAGTTTTTTTGCATACTTTATAGGATCATAGTTTTATTTTATTTTTATATTATTTTAATTAATTTATTATAAATATATTATCTGATATTAATTAATATTAATTAATTTCTAGTTCTTCAAGAACTAGTGTTATATATAGTTCTTGAATAATTTATATTATAAATTTTAGTTTCTGGAGAACTTAAATTATATATTTAATTCCTGAAGAACTTGTATTATAAATTTTAGTTCCTGAAGGACTTGCATTATAAATTTTAATTCCTGAAAAACTTGCATTATAAATTTTAGTTCCTGAAAAATTTGTATTATAAATTTTAGTTCCTAGACTAGTATTAATTTTAATTCATGAAGAACTAATTAAATAAATGACTAAGGTATAGATTTCTGAAGAATTTTAACTATGAGTTCCTGAAGAACAAAGTATCTTGAAATCTAGTATCCTAACTTATTAAAGAATTAATATTTTATATTTCTGAAGAACTAAATTTATTAGTCTCTAAAAGAATTATTTGTCATCAATATTAGATATCGAAATATATTTGGATGCTATGGGTCTTGAAAATATAATTAAAGATGGAAATCAAGGATATAATAAATCGCGACAAGGTGATTCTTTTCCTTCATCATCATCTTCTTGAAGGACTGAAACTTGAATATTTGACAGTTAAAGATTTATTAGTCTTTTGAAAGAAATTGAAAGAAAGATATGACTATCATAAATCAGTCATCCTTCCAAAGGCTTATTATGAATGGATGCATTTAAAATTGTAAGATTTCAAAATTGTAAGTGAATATGATTATGTAGTTTTTAGAATTTGAAATTATATAGAGAAAATATTATTAACCATGATATGTTAGAGAAGACATTTACTACATTTCATTCCTCAAATATGCTCTTACATTAATAATATCGAAAAAAGAAAGTTTCATGAAATATTCTGAATTAGTTTCATGTCTTCTTATTGCTGAGCAAAATAATGAGCTCTTATTAAAAATCATGAAAGTCGTCCAAATAGTTCCACTCTATTCCCTGAAGTAAATGAGACAACATATAGTAATGTTGGACATGGATGAGGAAGAGGACGAAAAAAATCATGGTTGAGGACATAGCTAAAGTTATGGCTGAAATTATAATAACAGTTATCGTGGTGGTATAAATAATAATGTATCTTTCCACCATAAGTGGAAAAATCGTAAAATGAATAATGGAGCAAAGCAAAATTTAGAAAATTAATGCTATCGATGTGGCATAAAAGGGCATTGGTCTCGTACTTGTGACACACCAAAGCACCTTATTGATCTATATCAAGAGTCCTTAAAGAAGAAAAGCAGATTTGGCAGAAAATGATGATGATTTTGGTGATAATTATACTGATCTCACAAATTTAAATGTGTTGGATTTCTTTGAAAATTCGGAAGAAAAAATTGATAATCCAGCGATGGCAATGTAAATGCCTAAAGACTTATGTCAATATAATATCTGGTAGAAAAAGAATAACTGAAGGCTCTGGAAGAACAAAGATATTGTACCTGGAGGTACTTATTTCTTTATTAAGAATGCATTATTCTCTCCAAAATCTCGTAGAAATTTATTGAGCTTTTAAAGATATTTTTCGAAATGGATATCATATTAAAACTACAAACGTGGACAATATTGAAAATCTCTATATTATAACCCTCACAATAGGAAAAAAATGTGTATTGGAGAAATTACCTGCTTTCTCTTTTGCCTTATATTACACATGTAATTGTACTATTGAAATAAATATGGTAGTAAACTAGAAGTTTACTGACCCAAATATTTTTCTTATTTGGCATGATCGATTAGGTCATCTTGGATCAAGAATGATGCAAAAAATTATTGAAAGCTCTTATGGCCATCTATTGAAGAACTAGAAGACTCCTCAATCTAATGAATTCTCATATTCAGCTTGCTCTCAAGGAAAGTTGATTATTAGGCCTTCACCAAGTAAAATTCAAAATGAATTACCTAGATTTCTCGAAGGTATACAAGGTGATATTTATGGACCAATTCATCCACCATGTGGACCATTTAAATATTTTGTAGTGTTAATAGATGGAACAACAAGATGGTGACATGTTTATTATCAACTCAAAATCTGACATTTGCCAGATTACTTGCTCAAATAATTCGATTAAGAGCATAATTTCTAGAATATGCTATTAAGACAATTCGTCTTGATAATGCTAGTGAATTTATATCTAAGGCCTTTAATGACTATTGCATGTCAATTGGAATAACAGTTGAACATTCAGTAGCTTGTGTTCATACTCAAAATGGTATAGCAGAATCTTTTATTAAACGTCTCCAATTAATAGCTAGTCACTGCTCATGAAACCAAATCTTCCAATAATTGCTTGGAGACATGTAATTTTACATGCAGCAACTATTATTCGCATCAGACCAACTAGTTATCATAAATTTTCACCATTACAGTTGGTTTCTGGCCAGGAGACAAATATTTCCCATTTGAGAACTTTTGGATGTGTTCTTTATATTCCAATTGACCCCCCCACATCGCATAAAAATGGAACCTTAGAGGAGATTGGGAATATATTAGATATGAATCTCCATCTATAATTAAGTATCTTGAGCCATTAATAGGAGATGTCTTTACTGCGAAATTTAATGATTGTCATTTTAATAAGGCTTTGTTTCCTAAGTTAGGGGAGAGAATAAGCAATTAGAGAAATAAATTATTTGGAATGAGCCATCATTAAATCATCTTGATCCTTATTCAAAATAATATGAACTAGAAGTTCAAAGGATCATTCATTTGCAAAGTATAGCAAACCAATTACCATATGCATTTTATGATCCAAAAAAAGTTACTAAATCTCATATACCAGCTAAAAATGCTCCAGCTAGAATTGATATCCCAATAAGACAATATGTTAATATTATAGCAAATGAGTTCATGACACGCCAAAAACGTGGTAGGCCACCTGATTTTAAAGATAAGATTCTAAGAAAGAAAAGGGAACAAAATAAACCAAGTGACTTTCCTAAAATTAATGTTCTTGAAGAGTCTATAACAAAAGACATAGAAGAATAAATAACCTCAGAAGAGGTTCAAGTACCTAAAGATGATGAAAACAATGAGATATCAATCAACTATGTCACTTCAAGTAAGAGATGGAATCGATATCATATTTGCATATGCAGTAGCAATTGATATTGAAAAAGAAAGTGAGGATTTTGAACCTAAGTCCGTCATTGAATGTCGAAAAAGGAATGATTGGCCTAAATGGAAAGATGCAATCCAAGCAGAATTAAACTCATTAGTAAAACACCAAGTCTTTCTGGGCCCATTGTTTTAACACTTGATGATATTAAGTGAGTAGGCTATAAATGGATTCTTATGCACAAACGCAATGAGAAAAATGAGACTGTGAGATACAAAGCATGACTTATAGCACAAGGGTTCTTGCAAAGACCTGGCATTGATTATGAAGAAACTTATTCCCCAGTTATGGATGTAATTACATTTAGATTTTTAATTAGCCTGGCAAGTTTAGAAGGACTTCATATGCATCTTATGGATATCGTTACAACTTATTTATATAGATCACTTGATAATGATATTTATATGAAAGTTCCTAAGGGACTAAAAATGCTTGAAGCATGTAGCTCAAAGCTACGAGAAATATATTCAATGAAGCTACAAAAGTCTTTGTATGGATCAAACCAATCTGGACGAATATGGTATAACCGCCTAAGTGAATATCATTTGAAGGAAGGATATACTAACAATTCAATTTGCCCACGTATTTTTATTAAGAAAATAAATTTTGGTTTTGTTATAATTGTAGTTTATTTGATGATTTAGACATCATTAAAACTCCTAAAAGGTTGACAAAAACAGTAAATTATTTAAAAAATGAATTTGAAATGAAAGATTTGGAACAAACAAAATTTTGTCTCGGCCTGCAGATCAAACATTTATTTGGAGGGATTTTCATTCATTGGTCAACTTATATTGAAAAAATATTAAAACGTGTTAATATGGATAAATCTCATCCAATGAGTTCTCCTATGATTGTTAGACACCTGGATGTGAAAAAGGACCCTTTTGGTCCTCAAAAAGATGGTGAAGAAATACTTGGTCCAAAAGTACCACATCTTAGTTCTATTGGAGTATTAATGTATTTTGCTAATTGTACAAGACCTGATGTAGCATTTTCTATGAATGTGCTAGCAAGATATAGTTTTTCACTAACTCGAAGACATTGAAACCATGTGAAACAAGTTTTCTTTATTTATGTGGTACATCATATATGGGCTTATTTTATCCACAAGACTCGAAGTAAGAATTAATTGGATATGCAGATGCTAGATATTTATATAATCCACATAAAGCTCAATCACAAACGGATCACTTATTTATATATGGTGGCACTACTACATCTTGGCATTCTACTAAGCAAACTCTAACTGCCACATCATCTGATCATACTGAAATATCAGCAATGCACGAGACTAGTAGAGAATGCATATAGTTGAGATATATGATCCAACATATCAAAGAAAAATGTGATCCCCTATTTGATAAAGGAAGTACAACAGTGCTATATGAAGATAATGTTGCTTGTATTGCCTAACTCAAATGAGGATATCTTAAAAGAGATAGAACCGAGCACATTTCACCAATGTTCTTTTCACTCACGAGCTTCAAAAGCAAGGTGTTTTAAATGTTCATCAAATTCGATCCATTGATAATTTGACAGATTTGTTTACAAGAGTGCTCCCTACAACATTTGAGAAGTTGGTGAAAAAAATTGACTTGCACCGACTAAGAGATCTTTGTTAGAAGTCATGTATTCATGAGAGGGAGATTTTGATGCACTGTACTCTAGTTTCCTTAGCTTAGATTTTGTCCCATTGGATTTTCCTAGAAAGGTTTTTAACGAGACAATATTATGGCACAAGTTTCTACATAAATACTATACTTTTCTTCCTTCACTAAGATTTTTTTCCCATAAGGTTTTTCTTAGTAAGCTTTTAATGAGGCATATTCATTATAATAGACATCCGAGGGGGAGTATTATGATAATATTAAAGTATTTCGGTTATATTAGATGTCTATCATTATGTCTATGGATAGATTTCTTTTTGCAAATAGAACTTTATCTTTATAACCCTTTACACATTTAAATAGGTGTTACACTCAATAGAATGAAACACATATAAATATACATACATACATATATATATATATATATATATATATATAGAAAAATCACTCTCTTCTCTCTTTATTTTCTTTATTCTTGTTCTTTATTTTATAACACTCTTATTCTTATTTTTTATTTTACAACATTATTATTATTATTATTATTATTATTATTATTATTATTATTATAAGGCCTAACTAATCAAATCACTCTCCAAGACCGGCTAATCACATAGCAAAATACTAGGTTCCAATAGGATTCTAACTTCTAATTTTTATAGAAAATTTAACAAAGTTTCCTCTATAAAATGAACACTTGCTGCCTGTAAAACAAGTCTAAATTTTGTTATAACATTACTAGTTGTATCAGCATAAATCTAAATGCCTTTAGCGACTACGACACTACAAGACTTTTCAACCTAATCGGGAACACGCTAACTAGTCACAAAGACTAGTAGAGAGATGGGAGTCGCCACTTGGATAATTCACCAGGACACTTTACTAATGAGTGACGTTTTTCAAATCCATAAGGAAGTTTACACCATAAATAAGAGATGGATTCAGAAGACAACTTTCCTATTTGTGTATCTTTGTCTTTAATTTTGTTTAATGGGTTATTCTCTATAAATGCAAACAGTTGTATTTCTACATCAAGTATTACAACATGTGAGGTCCACTTAAGTCTAGCACATTTTATTAAACCCAAGCCATACTCAAAGTTATTAATCTAATTTACTAGTTAATTATGTACAAAACCTTTCTAGTCTAGCCCAATTATAAATTATGCTTTAATTTTCAACGTTTAAACCTAATAGACTACTTTTTATAAAAATACACAATTAAGTGATCTTAAATCTAATATGGTCTAATTAACCTAACTAATATATGGCAAAGCCTACTAGGTCTATGTTGATTTTAGAGTTTAAGCCAGTTACATTAATTTACCTAATGGACTACAATTTTCATGTCAGGTCCAATTTTAAAAGTCTACTATCTATATGTCCAATTTTAATTAGACAATCATACAACATGTATTTAGCATTCATTCAAACTAAGGCAAAAAATAAAGTGCAAAAAGTAAATCTAGCTATTACAACCCATCGGCAAAAAAAGTTAAAAAGAAAACACCTAAAGCTAAGTACAGTACATAAACATCTCAACAATACATCAAAAAATTAGAGAAATCATGGCTGGAAGGTGTACAACCAATCGTCCTAGGGTGAAGAGCCGAATTGGCTTTGCACTGAGCCGTCGGCTGTAAGGCTTTGGTCGATATTTTCTGGTTGTATTTTCGATTTGATCGCCCCAGAGCCAACTTTACATGCATAGGAAATGAAATATCAATTAGAAGTGCATGAAACTAAATAGAAAGCACAAAAGACATAAAATTAAGTGAAAATCCTAAGTCATGCAAAAGTCTAGAAAATAAGAAAAATAGTAGATGAAGGCTGCAAATTTCATATTTAAATCCTGCAACCCTAAAACCAGTTTTAATTACTAAAACATAAAGAAATTACTAATCTAGCATGCAATCCTAATCATTTGACTAATCGGACCTAAAAGCCAAAAGCTAACATATTATCCTATCTAAAACCTTAACATGTTCTTATTATAAAATTCAATTTCCAACATATGTTCATATTATCATATTCAATTTCTAACAATTTATAAGCATGTTAATTCACAAGAAATTTCATTCTAATCATTTAAAACACATAAAAAAACCTTAGTCATATTTCTAAAATCATAAAAGATCATAAGAATAAGTCTAATGGAAGAAATGATGTTGTTGATACTGGATGTGTAGAAAATCCTCAGGTTATCACCGTTAGATGTTGATCTTCGAGTCTCTAGAGATGAAAAGGTTGTGGAATCGAATATTGGTTGAGAATCCAGTTCTGCTTTTAGATTTTAAAAAACTTCTGTTGTTTTAAATTGGTTTCTTAATTTAGAGTTATTTCTTAGTAGCTAATCTCTCTATATATATCAATGTATCAATATGGCTTAAGAATATCTTGAGGAATCTGGCTAACCCTAGATCTAGGGTGTGTCAATCTATTTATAGCAGTAGGGTTTTAAAAGACTCTAGAGGAACAGACAAACATTTAATTATTTAAAAAATACACTATAATTATTCATTCCCTTTATAAGATTAATATCACATAAAAAGAAGTTAAATACTTTATATTTAAAGAATTATCATTAAAAATATTTTAAAATTCCAATAATTATCATAAATATCTTTTAGAAACTTCTTTTCACAAATTTTGGCGTTTTAGGTCGAAAATACATGTAAAACAGTGTCAAATTTTGAAAAAGGCAAAATCGGCACTGTATAGAGCCAATCGGCTCTAAAAAATGGAAACCCTTCTTATTGGATGATCATGATACTTCCCAAAAATCGAAATTTTTGATTAATGGAGGAACAATATCACCATTTTTGTTCACTAAATTGTAAAAACTATTATTTCACCCCTCAATTTTTTTTTTCTATCAATTGGGTTCAAATTGATTCTAGAAAATTAATTTGAAGTCCTAATATTCTAAACCTTTACTTGGATTTATCCCACTTTAATCTCCTGAGACTCGAGAAAGATAGTAACTTTCATTATCGGATTTTCTTTAATTTTCTTGGTATCTAGATTCAGAAAATGGATGCTGACACAAGGTAGGAAAAACTCTTATAAGGTTTAGTGTGAACCTAAACATTAAGTTTAGGGGTGAGCTTGGGAAAACTCCTAGAGAAAAATTTGAGTGCAAGTTTGAAAATATTTGAGTATAATCTTGCACTCGTAAGATAATCATTAATAGTAAAATACCTAATTACAGATTGGAGAGTGAATATAGAGTTGCTTAATATCCGAATCACTATAAATTTTTAATTTCTTTTTTTCTTTTTTTCTTTCTCCTTTGCGTAAACTTTTAGTTTACCACTTTTTCTACTACACTAATTCAACGCCTTGTTTGTGCATCAAAAGCCAACACTTTCTTTGGTGTGAACTTTTTTCTTTCATTTTTTATTTTCGACAGCCTTTAGTGTGGACTGAATTACGCCTCTATCTTAACTACTCTTGCATGAAACAAGGAATAAAATATTAAAGTCCATTCCAAGCTAATTTGTTGTATTTCTAGAGAAAAAAAAAATAAAACAAAAGCATCAAGCTTACTTGATGCATAGCTAAAGAAAACAAAGTGGGGAAAAATAATAATTATGTTACATTTTGTTGGAATTCATAATTAGGAATTTTAGGAGAATGAAAAATATGGATAATTAAAGTCATACGTAATTTTCTTTGTTTGGACTTCCACAGAATAATTTATTTCTCATTAATTGATTTGCATTCAAAGGCTAATAATGCGAAAACATACAAAGAAAAACCACACATAAAGCACCACTGAGTTTGGCTAAGGTAGCATACACAATGGTCTAAACTTATTGACGCGCCAAGCAAAACGTAATTTGGAGATGGCAAGTTGAAATTAAAGACCTCTGTTGATAACTTTTTCAATGGCTTGGAGAGACTGAATGGCCGCATGAATATAGAAGGTAATAGCTCCAGCGATAGGAGCAATGGGGTTGGCAGCGAGTTCTTCCTTCACATCTTCATCGACTGAGGGCAACGGCTTGCTAGGATCTTCCTCAAATGACTTGGCTTGCTCAAGGTATTTGTCCATACGTGGAGTGGCATATAATCTCAGGCTTTCCACATCCCCTCTTGAAGCAAAACGCTGGCGATCATGGCAAGTCTCAGAAGAGAGTGCAAAAGGACGCCCTTGCTTTTCATATATTTCTTGTGATTTCATCAATTTCAAGAGCTGTTGCAGTTCTGATCTGAGCATCTCAACTAATGGGTTGGACTCATCAAGCACATCCTCTAACAAGTTCTGTGCTTCAACCAGCTTGTCTCGAGCATCGTCTAGTTTACTGTCATCAGCCATGACTCTTGCTTCTTTTATCATTCTTGCAGTCCGGAGACGGGTCTCCTCGGTTAACACCTCTGGCATCTCTTGTTGATCTGGTGACATCCCGGAGCGGCGTACATTAATAATCGCAGGAGGGGCTTCAAACAGTTTCCCCCCAGTGCTGCACATGCATATGTGATTCATTAAACCCATGCGAGATTATACTGTACATAATTTAGTGTAAAATGCTAGTTGGAATTTATTACTACCTATATAAGTAAGTGATTTCAAGAACTTCTGCGCCCCGCTCCTTACTAACCTCTGGGAGAAGAAGGTCCACTATGACTGTGCGCACCTCTTTGCTGTAGAGATCACCAAAGGTAACAGTTACAGAGCCAGCATCATCATCCTTGAATTGTGGATAGCTTCCGGCAGACACCTGCTCTATTGTTGATTCATCTTTGCATCGTGTGACTGTAAGCTTAAGGTCCTGAACAACCACTGTGAGAAGCCCAGCCAAACACTGGGAAAAAGCTTTGCTCAAGTTGTTTGTGTCTTGAACATCCGAGAACGTTCCTCCTATACTGTTATGCGCAATAGCCTTGAGCACCTATTAAAACATGAAAGACTTATTAGAAAAGTATACGAAATATCCAGTTTCTAAGAAATAGGAGTTTCTCAATTTCTGGGTCTCAAAGGGACGTGGAAACTAAACATTATTTCAAGGTACCCTTGGTTCGTGATTTATGCCAAAACCGAAAGTGTATACGGGAACATTGCCGACTGGGACTTGGGCAGCATCACCACCGGCATTCTGCTCACCATCGGACATAAGCATGATGCCAACTACACGCCCGCCGCTAAGACTACGGTCACTGAGCACTTTTAAGCCAGTTTGAAGGCCAGCAGTGATGTTGGTTGCACCGTCTGCATTTAAGCCATTGATCAACTTTTCAAGGTCCTTCTGAGAATTTTCAGTTATCTGGCGCAACGGGCACAGCCTATTAGCATCTGCAGAGAATGTGACAACCGACAATCGATCGATGGGACTAAGTTTCTTGATCACAAATAGCATGGCAGTTTTCACTTTTTCTATCTTGTCCCCTGCCATGCTTCCACTGACATCTAATACTGCCACAAGATCCAATCCGGGTCTGTCATTGCTGGAATCTCCACCCGTGAGCTCCAGCATCACCTTGAATTTGCTTTCTTGAAGTGGTGCCGTATTATTGTTTCTGCTTATTAGCTGTACTCTTCCTACTACGATTGGTGTTGGTCTTGGCCCTGAAAATATGCAATTAGTTAGCTAAGGAGCGAGCATGTAAATATAGCATTAATTAAGAACTATAACACATGTAACGAAAAGATAATATAAAAATGAATAAAATCGTAAAAAGATGTTCATCATATCAGTAATGGAGAAACGAATCATTAAACCTGAGTCTTGAGGGATAAGAATCTTATCATCATCGTTGAAGATCATTTTGCACAGAAAGAAAGAAAAGAAAAACTGATAAACACTATGACTGGATTTGCTCAGTTCTCCTTACTGGTTCCCAGAAACACCTCCAATATATATATATATATATATATAAGGTAGGGAGCAAACGCCTGATCTATGCATACCCGGCAAGGTCCTTATAAATTATATGATATAATCACTCAAGTCTTTCTTTATTCAAGTAAACATGCCTGATTTTATAGTTCTTATGGATGGCTTCAATCACATCGGTTTCTTTTTTCCTATACTATATTGTCCTTTTGTTATAGGAACGCAGCATTAAGTGTGAACGAACTTGGCGGTGATCATTTATTATTTTTGGCCTTTTTCTCCATTAATTTACTTTTGAAATATTCTTGGCTCACGATGGAATTTATGCACCAAAATCAATAGGACATATTCATTAATTAGTATAATATATATATTTTATATACATAATTTTTTAACCAAATATTAAATTCATAAATAATTTTAATATATTTTTAATTAAATAAATAGTTTAATTACAAAATTGATTAATAATAACTAATTAAAAATTAATTTTCCCCCCAATATATTATACACTATATACATATTAACCATTACTATATTTTGTTACAATTGTCCATGTCCTTAAAATAATTAATTTTAAATATTATAAAATTTAAAATTTATTTCTTTATTCTAGATGGGCATTTTTTTCTGTAGTGACAAGCTATTTGATGACACTACTAATAGAATTTAATATAAACTAATTATTTATTCATATATTACACCACTTTTATTGTTATTTTGATTATAAATAATAATGTAAATTAAATTTATAATTTTCTATTAATTTAATTTAATAATTCTATTAAGATTATGAACTATTGATTATTTATTTATTATTATAGCATACATTATAAGACTAGATTGTTGTTGATATTATTTATTATTTCATTTTTAGAACTTGATTTTCGTTGATTTTTTCAATATCTCAAAACTTGTAGAATCATTTTCAACCAAATTACTAATCCTTGTTGATTAATTGTATTAGGTTTGGTTGTTTATATGGTTTTTATATTTTGAGCGTGCATTTAAGAAAAGTGTTGGGGTCTAGACTCGCTCTCAAAATGGTGCCCTTTATAATCCACCATCTTTGGGTCCATGTCCTTAAATTAGGATTGTTTACAAAAATACTCTTTTTTTACAACAACTATTATATTTTGACCTCATTAAAGAACTTAGAAAAATTCCCTTTTTCTGTGAAAACTGTTGCAAAAATACGGTTTTTGTTTTCTCAGTGACAATTTATGATGTTAGCCATTTCTTACAATATTTCTTTACATCCAATAGAAATAAAATCATGAAAGTTGAACGTAATTAGTGATATTTTTCGATTTACAAATAATTACTTTTATTTTTATTTTAAGATCTATATTCTTATATGAGTCTAATTTGTTCTTTTATTTTTCTAGAAATATATATTTCACATTGACTAAATAGTTAAGATGGATGACTTTCCCGGAAAATTATTATAAAATGTGAAATTTTACACCATGCCTATGATACTTTTCAAAACTTTTATTCTCTTCAAGATAAAATTTGAAATCTATCATATTCACTTTATACTATATAGCTAAATTTTTTGTAGCTTGTGTTAGAACTTTTTTGAGCTAAAGTGATATTAAATATCAACTTATCATAATTTTATTATTCTTTATTCCTATCTAAACATTTTACTTTGCTTAATTATAAGAATTTTATAAAATTATAAACTTAAGAATTTTGCAAAATTAATAAGATTTGCACCTCTAAAAGTACAAGCTCACAAAAATTCCCTATCAAGTATTTTTTTGCAAAAATACGATATTATTATAGACTTTTAAATCAATAAATAATTTTTTTTTTTAAAAAGAGACGATGAATATGACTGTATGATGCAGGTTTCTTTTATAATATTACACATATATTTTCTTTATGTTTTAGAGTTTTTCGTTTGTTTAAAAGGAAAAATATTGCTTAATTATTCATATATTAGTTTATTTTTTATATACTATACATATATTTTATTTTGCTTTAGATATTTTATATTTTTTATGAGAAAAGATATTTGCATAATTATTCATATATTACTTTTACTTACAACATGTATTTTTTTATTGCAGAAATATTAAATTTTTTTAATTAAAAGAGAAAGTAATTGTTTCCACTCTATGCAAGTACTTTCACTTCATTTATATTAGAAGATTTTTTTTTACTTTCAACTTTGAGATGGAAATTATTATTTTTGAAAGATGATGAAAAGTTGAAACTCAATTTCTAATGTTTTTCAACACTAAAACATAAACTTTTCAACCAAAAAAAATCTAATAGTTTGGAACTTATTCAACAAGTAAATAACAATTAAAGTAAAAGAAATTGAAGATAAATCTTCATAGAACTAGAAATTAGCAAAACATCAATCAAAATAATTCAATCCAAAAATTAAAAGACTTCAAACCAAAATAATTTATTTTACATAAAAATTTTAAAAAATTTGAACTTTTACAGAGAGTAAAATCCAATAAATTTTATGAAAAATTCAAAATGATATCATTTTTCTTTTATATAAAAAAGGAGCTGAAATGATAGAAATCAAAGAGAAAAGAAAAAAGTTCAAACCCAAAATAAAAAAATAAAAGTTCAAGAAAAAAATTTAAAGATAATTTTTTATAGATTTGAAGATCAACCAAAACATCAATTAATCATCAACCATACAATTCATTTACAAAAACTATTAAATAAAAAAAGATAAATAAAAAATAATTAATAAAATTAAAATCTAAATAAATATAAATTAAACAATAAATACTTTCTTATTTCGATTATAGGTTCACTATAAAAACGTTATTTTAGCGATGAAAGAAATTAAAGTAGAAACCAAAAGAAAAATAAAATTAATTTAAGGAAAGAAATTGAAGATAATTTTTTATAGATTGGTAAATCAAACATAAACTATATTATCTTAACATCAATTAAAAATCTACCAAACATCAATAAAAAAAATATTCAAAATAACTATATAGTATTTTAATTTTTTGACTTAGTATAATTATAGGATTTGATTTTCAAAATAAATAAAAAATAAATTCAAGGTGGAATAATTTTACAATGGTATTATTATTAATTGTGTAACTTTTCATGCATAACTAAATTAAACAATCAATATAGAATTTAGTAATATTAATGAAAATAGAATATATAACTTTGTGTTATTAAATATTATTTTAAATATGGTTAGTATAAAATTATGATAATAAATTTTTTAATTAATTTATTTAGATTTATTTAATCAAATTAATGTAGTAATTACATTAAATTAATATTTGAAATATAAATAAACAACAGCGGTATAAACTTATTTTATGGTTATTGGCTTAGTGCCTTTACAGTCATACACCAAGTTAAATAGTTGATATGACTCTTTAAATCACTATGCATTGGAGATTTTATGTTATTAAAAAAAATTTATCAATTTTAAATATTTAATTAATTAAGTGGTTAGTTTTAGTTATTTTAAAATTAGTAGGAATTAAGTTCAATTCTATTAATAGACTCTGCATTGACTCGATTTATTAATTTTTTAGCTTTCTATTAGTATGGATGCTTAGTTCCTTAAATTCTTGGCTTTGTTCTTTGACTGGCTATCCAGCTTTAGTAGCTTCGTACGGTGATATATCTATGTTTTAAATTAATTTCATATTTTAGAGGGAGAATGACATTTAAACAATAACTCAATAGCAAAATTAAATTTGCACTTGATATATAGTGTGAAACTCCTATATTACTAAAGGATAAAAAATAAATCTAATTTATGAATGCTAAGGTCCAATCTAGTAAAGACTAGCTTTAGCCATTTTTATATTAATTAGACTGAAATTGAATCATATTAACATGCTGTACTCTACTCTTATTTACATAACTCCTCCATTAATTAATTATTAAAAATCTAATATTATAAATGTCTTGTCTAATAACACTAATTAAAAATTCTCCTCAAACTAAATTAGTATTCCTATTTTTGTTTATAAAAAAAAAAGAGAAAATAACTTTTAAAGCAAAATATAAATAAAAAATTTTAAAATTTATTTTAATTTTTATAAAAGAAAATTTTATTAAAGGATATTAGAAAGCTTTTTTGGGACAAAAATCTCTACATTTGTTGCTTTAGACCATGTACAACGGTTAATAGACAATACACGTGGACTCAGATCGCTTTTCTTTTATACTATTTTTATTTATTTATTGATTCATAAATTATTTATTTTTTTTATAGAAAAATAAAAGAGAGTAAAATATAAGAAAACAAAAACATATCTTCTTTAAATATTTTAAATATTTTTGTAATAACTGAAAAAAAAAATTCATAGATTGTAGTTGACGGGTTAGTTAAAATTTTTATTAATATATTTTTTAATATTATGACTTATTTAATAAAATATGACATAATATTCATTAATAGCAATTATCCATGTCAATACATCATGGAAAAGCAAATTTTGAGTAGAAAAAAGAAAGAACGTAAAAATATAAAGACTTAGAAAAAGAATTAGCGTAGTTTCTTTGAAGATGGCCCATAAAACTCTGCACCTTTCACAAGGGGAGAGGAAGATAGCATATATATCATACTCTCTCTAGATAGCATATATATCATACTCTCTCTAATAATGTAATTTCTTTGAAGATGGGTCGTCCCCAATAGTGAAAGCCAGCTCACTTTAATGGATGTATAACTGTCTCTTAACAATTGTTACATTTGATATGACGATGATAATACAGTAGCAGCAGTTACTTTAAATTGATTTATGCTAATTCTGATTGAAAAATAATTTAAAATTATATAAATTATTTAATATTAATTTATTTTTATTTTTATTTATTTATTTATTTATTATTTTAATTTAATAATATTTATAATTAATAATTCATTTTAGTATAAATCTAATTCTGAAAGTTAAACTCTATTAGAATTTTAAATCAATAATAATTTTAAATTTAAATTATTGTTATAATAATATTAAAGTATTTGGATTATATTAGATGTCTATCATTATATTTATAGACAACTTTTTCTATGTAAATAGAATATATTTTTGTAACTCTTTACACCTAAAAGCAGGTGTTACAATTAATGGAATGTACATACATAAACACATATACACATATAAAAAATTACTTTATCTTCTCTTTTTATTTTTTTTGTTCTTGTTCTTTATTTTACAACACTCTCTATTCTTAGTTTTTATTTCACAATACATTATCGGCACAATTGTTTAAAATAAGATTCAAGGTACAACTATTTTTTTCTTTTCATATTAAAAAAAAAAAAATTGCATAAGGCTATACTCGATCTTTATTGAATTCACAATAACCTATTTTGGTAGCCCTAACGAGTATATAACACCTTTTTTTTTTATTTGTAGTTTTTAAATTTCTACTAAATTCATTTGTCTTAACTAAATACTAGTTTATGTTGCAATTATAATTTTATCTGCATACTTCATAGGATCATAATTTTATTTTATTTCTTTCTTATTTTATTTATTATTATAAATATATTATCTGATATTAGTTATAATTCTTAAAGAACTAGTGTTATATATAGTTCATGAAGAACTTATATTATAAATTTTAGTTCCTGAATGACTTGTATTATAAATTCTAGTTCCTGAAAAACTTGTGTTATAAATTTTAGTTCTTGAAAAACTTGTATTATAAATTTTAGTTCCTACAGAACTAGTGTTATATATAGTTTTTGAAAAATTTATATTATAAATTTTAGTTCATGAAGAACTTGTGCTATAAATTTTAGTTTATGAAGAATTTGTATTATAGATTTTAATTCCTAAAGAACTAATATTCATTTTAGTTCTTGAAGAACTAATTAAATAAATAACTAAAGGTATAAATTCTTGAAGAATTTTGACCATAAGTTCCTGAAGAACTAAGTATCTTGAAATCTAGTATCCCAATTTATTAAGTAATTAATATTTTATGTTCTTTAAGAACTAAATATATTAGTCTTTAAAAGATTGATACTAATTGATGTGTTATTTTTTTGTATAGAAAGGTAAAATATTATGGATCCTACTCAATCATTAGTAGGATTAAAATTTATATCTTGTAAACAGTGCTACCACGCACACCATATTAATATATTATAAATATTTTTCTCACTTAGCAATAGGAGAAACTTATGCCAATACAATATCTAGTAGTAAAAGAATAATTAAAGGCTCCAAAAAAGTAAATATATTACTACCTTAATGTACATATTTCGTCATTAAAAATATATTATTCTTCCCAAATCTCGTAGAAATTTATTGAGTTTTAAAGATATTCGCCGAAATGGATGTCATATTAAAACTACAAATATGATAAGTATTGAATATCTCTATGTTACAATCCTCACAATAGAAAGGAATATGTATTGGAGAAATTACTTACTTTTTCTTCTGGCTTATATTACACATATATATTACCATTGAAACAAATATGGTAGTAAACTAGAAGTTTACTAACCCAAATATTTTTTTTATTTGGCATATGATCAATTAGGTCATCCTAGATCAACAATGATGCAAAAAATTATTGAAAGCTCTTATGGCCATCTATTGAAGAACTAGAAGATTCTTCAATCTAATAAATTTTTATGTCCGGCTTGCTCTCAAGGAAAGCTAATTATTAGACTGTTATCGAGCAAAATTTAAAATGAATCACCTAGATTTCTAGAACACATACAAGGTGATATTTATGGACCAATTCATCCACCATATGAACCATTTAAATATTTTATAGTGTTAATAGATGCATCAATAAGATGGTCACATGTATGTTTATTATCAACTCGAAATATGGCATTTGCTAGATTACTTGCTCAAATAATTCAATTAAGAGCACAATTTTCCGAATATGATATTAAGAAAATTCATCTTGATAATGCTGGTGAATTTACATCTAAGGCCTTTAATGATTATTGCATGTCAATTGGAATAACTATTGAACATCCAGTAGCTCCTGTTCATATTCAAAATGGTCTAGTAGAATCTTTTATTAAACGTCTCCAATTAATAGCTAGACCATTGCTTATGAAAATAAACCTCCCAATAATTACTTGGGAAAATACAATTACATGCAGTAACTATTATTGCATTAGACCAACTAGTTATCATAAATTTTCACCAGTATAGTTGGTTTCTAGCCAAGAGCCAAATATTTCCCATTTGAGAACTTTTTGTTGTGTTATTTATATCCCAATTGACCCCCCATATCACACAAAAATGGAACCTCAAAGAAGATTAGAAATTTATATTGGATATAAATCTCCATCTATAATTAAATCGCTTGAGCCATTAAAGGGGGATATGTGTACTACGAGATTTAATGATTGTCATTTTAATAAGGCTTTGTTTCCTAAGTTGGGGGAGAGAACAAGCAATTAGAGAAATAAATTATTTGAAATAAGCCATCATTAAATCATCTTGTTTCTTATTCAAAATAATATGAACTAGAAGTTCAAAGGATCATTCATTTACAAAGTATAGCGAACCAATTGCCAGATGCATTTTATAATCCAAAAAAAATTACTAAATCTCATATACCAGCTGAAAATGCTCCAGCTAGAATTGATGTCCCAACAGGACAACATGTAAATATTATAGCAAATGAGTCTATGACACGCCAAAAGCGTCGTAGGCCACCTGGTTCTAAGAATAAAAATCCAAGAAAGAAAAGGGAACAAAATAAGCCAAGTGACAGTCCAAAAATTGATATTCCTAAAGAGTATATATGAAAAAGACATAGATGAACAAATAACACCAGAAAAGGTTCAAGTGTATGAAGATGATGAAAATAATAAGATATCAATAAACTATATCACTTCAGGTAAGAGATAGAACTAAAGTGAAACTATTGTAGCTAATATATTTTCATATGCAATAGCAATTTATATTGCAAAAGAAAGTGAGGACATTGAACCTAAATCCTTGAATGTCAAAAAAGAAATGATTGATCTAAATTGAAAGATGCAATCCATGCAGAATTAAACTCATTAGAAAAATACCAAGTCTTTAGGTCCATTATTTTAACACTTGAAGATATTGAGCCGATAGGCTATAAATGGGTCTTTGTGCGTAAAATCAATGAGAAAAATGAGATTTTGAGATACAAAGCATGACTTGTAGCACAAGGGTTCTCGCAAAGACCTGGCATTAATTAAAAAGAAATTTATTTTCCAGTTGTGGGTGCAATTACATTTAGATTTTTAATTAGCCTGGCAAGTTTAGAAGGACGTCATATGCATCTTATGGACGTCATTACAGCTTATTCGTATGGATCACTTGACAATGATATTTATATGAAAGTTCCTAAAGGACTAAAAATGCGTGAAGCATGCAGCCCAAAATCTCGAAAAATGTATTCAATTAAGCTACAAAAATCTTTGTATGGATTAAAACAATCTGAACGAATATGGTATAACTACCTAAGTAACTATCTTTTGAAGGAAGGATATACTAACAATTCAACTTGTCCATGTATTTTTATTAAGAAAATAAATTATGGTTTTGCTATAATTACAGTTTATGTTGATGATCTAAATATAATTGGGACTCCTGAAGAGTTGACAGAACAATAAATTATTTAAAAATAAATTTGAAATGAAAGATTTAGGACGAACAAAATTTTATCTCGGCCTATAGTTCGAACATTTATTTGGAGAAATTTTTATTCATCAGCCAACTTATACTGAAAAGATATTAAAATATTTTAATATAGATAAATCTCATCCAATGAGTTCTCTTATGATTGTTAGACACCTGGATGTGAAAAAGGACTATTTTCGTCCTCGATGATGAATACTTAATTCAGAAGTACCATATTTTAGTGCTATTGGAGCATTAATGTATCTTGTTAATTGTATAAGACCTGATGTACCATTTTCTGTGAATTTGCTAGCAGGATATAGTTCCTCACAAACTCGAAGACATTGAAACGCTGTGAAACAAGTTTTCTGTTATCTATGTGGTACATCAAATAGGGTTATTCTATCCACAAGACTCGAAGTCAGAATTAATTAGATATGCGAATGTTGGATATTTATCTGATCCACAAACAGGTTACTTGTTTACATATGATGGCACTGCTATATCTTGGCATTCTACTAAGCAAACTCTAACTACCACATCATCTAGTTATACTGAAATATTGTCAATACACGAGGCTAGTAGAGATTGCGTATGGTTGAGATCTATGATCCAACATATCAAGAAAACATGTGATCTTCTATTTGATAAAGGAAGCCCAACCGTGCTATATGAAGATAATGTTGCTTGTATTCCACAACTTAAAGGAGGATATATTAAAGGAGATAGAACCAAACACATTTCGCCAAAGTTCTTTTTCACACATGAGCTTCAAAAGCAAGGAGTTTTAGATGTTCATCAAATTCGATCTATTAATAATCTATCAGATTTGTTTACAAAAGCACTCCTTACAACAACATTTGAGAAGTTGGTGAACAAAATTGGCATGTGCTGATTAGGAGATCTTTGTTAGAAGTTATGTTTTCATGAGGGGAAGATTTTGATGCATTTTACTCGTTTTTCCTTAGCTTAGACTTTGTCCTATTGGGTTTTTCTAGCAAGGTTTTTAACGAGCCAGTGTTATGATGTAAACTTCTACATGAATATTATACTCTTTCTCCTTCAATAAGATTTTTTCCCACAGGATTTTTCTTAGTAAGGTTTTAACGAGGCATATTCATTGTAATAGACATCTAAGGGGAGTGTTATGATAATATTAAAGTATTTGGGTTATATTGGACGTCTATCATTATGTCTATATATAGATTTTCTTATGTAAATAGAACTCTATCTCTGTAATCCTTTACACCTATAAATAGGTATTACAATCAACGAAATGATACACATATAAGCACATACATACACACATATACACTTACATAAAAATTACTCTCTCTTCTCTTTTTATTTTTTTTATTCTTGTTCTTTATCTTACAATACTCTTTATTCTTGTTCTTTATTTCATAACAATTATAGCATTTTAATTATATTCTTAATATTATATTAACTAATACATTAGTTTTCTAATTGTACAATAATTTTTAGTTCTAAAATATATTATATCCTAATAAATTGGTTCAGTTGATCAATGCATCTAGCAGCTGATAGCTGGTGGTTAATGGCAGATGGCTGATGGCTGATAGCTGATAGCTGATAGCTGATAGCTGATAAATTGAACTGTTTGATAAAATTTTATTACTAATTTCTATTAGTATATTAAATGACCATCAAGAGTATAATTTATCATTAGATATATATTATTTTATAATACTATTCTTGCTGATACAAATAAATAAAAAATAACTTATAATAATTAAAAATATTTCAATTAATCTTGTTTAGTTTAATTGTATTTATTATTAAAAATATTTATAAAAATTATTTTAAAAATAGAGATTAAAATTTAAATTTCACTAGTAAAAAAGAATTTCGTTTCAAATGCCATAACTATAATATCATAATTATTTAACTATTAGCTATTATTTTATAATAACAATATTTTCTCGTGAATTATATAAAATTAATTATATTAGATCAAATTAAAATAAGTTATTATTGATAAATTTTAATAAGGATAATATTTATCTAAATAAATAAATAATAAATAAGATATCAGCTGATAAAAAAAACTCCAAAATAGAGTTGATAAATCAGCAGCTGATTGGAACTAAATCAACTATCAATTACTGGTTATTAAGCCTTACCAAATAGGTATAGTATAGTTAATGAGTGAAAAACACCTAACAGTTTCACAAAACTTCTAAACTAAACATCAACTAAACACCATATGCACCATTTAATTATAATTATTATTTAATAATCCTTTATTATTTTTATATTGGTGATTCCCAGTGCATTTGCAATACCAACTATAAAATATCAGCTTGTGAATCTAAAATTATTTAAATTTAAATAATAATGAATTAAATTATTTAAATTTATAGGAAATGTACATAAATAAATAAATTATTTCTTTATCCAAAAGAATATTTTTTATTATTTCAGACAATTATAATGACTTGAATACATTTTAGATATCTAAATAGAATATGAAAAGGCTTAGTATTATAACTTTTAAAGTTTTTGCTGTAGTTTATTTTATTACAATAAAATAAATTATTTATTATAATTTTTAATTAAATTAATATAATTTATATTATTTGTGAATTTTGATTTTTATAATAATATATTAAAAAATTATTTCATGCTAGCTATAAAATAATTAGTATAAATTTTATGAAGTATAAATAGATTAATTTATCAGTAAACTTACTATAATTAAAGGATTTTGTCATTATTTTAACATTAAAAAATTTATAATAATAAATTTAAAAAATATATAATATTTTAATTTTTAAAAGATAACGAGTTAAATACTTAATATTCACATCCAACATACTTGAACAAAAAGAAAGGTTATTTTGTTCTTCGTAAAAACATAGTCCATTTTTAATTTATACATGAATTATAATTTATTATATTTATCAATAAAATTTTAAAACTAGAATAATAATATTTTGAATAGTAAGAATGAGAATATTATTAATTGAAAATATAAAAAAATTATTAAATTAAAAGAGACAATTGATATTTCTAATTCTAATAATTATAAGTAATAATAAATATGAGTGCGACAAAAGTTAATTGATTATATTTTTATCTTTTAATGAACGAACTAATTTATTTTAAAAATTTTATTCTTTAATATAATAATAATTATTTTTATGATCGTTCAGTTAATTTGATTGTGATAAATCAAAATAGTTGTAATTATATGACAATATATATAAATGCATTTCAAAATTACAAAAGAAACAAATGGATGTAAATATATTTTCATAGAAAGTAAGATATATAAACTTATTACAATATTTTTTGAGAAAAGGAAATAAGGTGGAAAAAATACATATTATAAAATAAACATTATAAGTTAAAAATTTTAGTCATAAAAATGAGATTTTTAAAATTATAATATTAATTATTAAACAGATTATCATATTAATTTTTATTTAAAATTATTATAACTTATTAGTGTGTGAATAATAATGAGTCAAACTATTATAATTCACATGCATCGCATGTAAGGAAAAAAAGCTAGTTTATCTAAAATTCTAGAGGAGTATTTTTCTCAAGGAGCAACTATTTAATTTTCTCTCCTCTTCTGCTGTATTATATATATATAGATTTTAAATAATTCTATATGTAATAGTCATGTTCTTGAGGAAGGAGATTAATTCAGGCTGTAGGAAAACATAGTAAGCTAAAGTCTAAGTATGGTCCTTATAAGATTACCAAGAAAATTAATGACAATGGATATGTGCTGGATTTGCTTAACTACATGGATAATTCCAAGACTTCTAATATTGTTGATCTTCATATGTATTTGCATGCGATGACTGTGAGCGCAGCTTTTTCGGAGCAATTGTGGCTTCGTCACTATGTCGAAGGTTGTCTCATTTGTATTAGGCACGATTCAAAAGTGAGTCATCTAGAAAAGGTCTTAAGGGATCACGACAACCACAGTGACTGGAAATTATCAGAGAAGCCTGGGAGTCGCTACTCCAGTAAAATAACCGGGATAAATAGAAAGGGGCACATGATGGCGGCTCGGATTCCTCGTGGAGAGCCTAACTTTTTTCTTTTCTCTCCGAATTAGAGATTTTGGTTCAGAAAGTTAGGTACGTGTTGGGAAGGGGTTAGGTACCCTAACATGCTCGGATGCACAATCCGAACTCTGCTAGACTTTAAGGTTTTTGGTTTTTCTAGTCGTACTAACCTAGCTTGGTTGCTACCCAGTTTATTATGATGAAATTTTATTATCTTGCTTAAACATGTGAAGGTGAGAAAAAGAGAGACTAATCTATCATATATCTATCTAAAAGGAAAGGCATATTAGTGCAACTATTCCTAAGACGTACCTTAGATTTTATTTAACATGCCAAAGTGATAAAATAGAGCTAGTTTTTATTAATCATGCAGGTGCCAAATTCATTTTTATCTTCAATTGATTAGGTGAGTAAAACATGGAAGGCGAAGGGACTCATTTTGGTGGTTGATTCATTTTAGTTCAGCACGTAAGGTGATCAATCAACCTAAATTCAATTTGCCTTTAACATGTGAGGTGAAATCTAAACATACTGAAGTGATTAACAAGATATATAAAGAAGGGAAAAAAATTAATAGGGATACAAAATGGATAAACAATTATAAAAAGGGGAATAGCTAACATCCTGATTAACACCAGTCACACATAAGCATATAAACATAGAGGCATAATTTTAGTCCTAGATTAGAACTAAATCTAAGGGATGAGAGAGGGTTGAGCCAAATCCAAAGGAGCCGAACCTATGCTATGAAGATAAGAAGTTAGTTAAACGCTCATAATGTTAATTAAAGCAATAAACATATGATTAAACGCACTTAACATACAAAATCGCATTTGAAGCCCAAAACATGTAAAGATAGCTACTTTAACTTTTAAAGGGATAAACTTTAAACATATAAATCAAATCTTAAATATTTATTAACTAAAAATAATGTAAACAAACTCATTTGGTACTAAACATGTTCCTAATCATGCAAATAAAACACTAAAAATACAATTAAACCAAACAAGCCATCAAAATACACATTGACCTAAAAATAAATCTAAAGCATGCTTCGTAACTTCAAATCCACTTTAGATCATATTAAAAAAAAGTCAAACACATTGAAAAAATATTATCTTATAATACAAATCACATTTAAAGCCATAAACACCCAAAAACACACTAAAATAAAAGTTTAAGGGCTTCTATGGGCTTACCCTTCTTGGGGTAAGCTTGCAGAAGTCCTCAAGCTTTTGTTTTTAGTCCATTCAATAAAAGACCCCTCAAAACTCAATGAAGGTGATGCATATGATGAAAATGGTGATTAATATGCATAAAAGTAAGGTAAACTCCATAGACTAGGCCCTCGGGATATACCTTTAATGATTTCTGATGTGCGTAAAATACACATATCTAAATGGGGTTTTTAAGATTGATTTTATGGATATTTGGATGTGAATTGGTCCCAACACTCACCCTATACATATGTTTGTGTGCATTAGGTCCAAAAGAGGTCAAAGGATGATAAAGGAAAGAATTGGAGCATAATTGGACGTCAAAGCTGCCGAAACGAGCTAAGTATGCCCATGCGGAAGGTTAACACGGCCGTGTTGGATTCAACACTGGCTGTGTTACCAACATGGCCACCAACACGGCCGTGTTGGATGCGTCAAACATGAAAGAAAAAGAAGCTTTTAGGGAGCACGGCCACAGAGAGTAACACGACTAGGAACACCAGCCCGTGTTGGGAACACGGCCAGGGACACGGCCGTGTTGGAGGTGACAGAGGGAGTTAATTAAAAGAAAAAAAGAAAGGAAAGGAGGAGGAGGCTAGGATTAGAACGTCCCAAATCCTAATTTTTCTCTCCCTAAGGGTTTTCTGAGCTGAAACCAAGGGAAAAAGAGACTTGGATCAAGGTTTCAATCGGATTCCCTTGAAGGATCGAAGATTGGGCGAGGTTCGTTGATTGATTTTCAAATCGAGCAAGAGAAACAAGAATCGATTCAATTAGAGCAAAAGGATTTGGGGCTGTTTACTCTCATCCAAGGGTGTAATCAGGTTTTCTCTACCTTTGCTTATTGTTGTAATTGAATTCTTGTGTATTTTGAGAATGAACATGATTAGCTAGATTGATTAAATCCATTGGGATTTCTTTACTATGTTGGCTTAGTATTATATTGTTGGATTGTGTTGGATTAGTTTTGTATTCTTCTTGCTTTCAATATTAATAAGATAATGCATTATTCATTAGACGTTATGAATTGTGTGTTTAGATTGCTTTGTGTGATTGAGAAGTCCATTTGGCAATTAGAATTTTGAATAGCAAGAACTGGTTAATAATTGCTTAGAGATAAGGATAATTAACTAGCCGGATTAAGAATTAACAAAGCTTAATAGAGGCGGATTAAAGCTTAATGCTAATTTAAGAATCAATCGTTAGGAAGAGATTCCAACTTTAGGTTATTAGATTTAGGAATTCGATTATCTAGAGAGAGAAACCGAACTCGGTTAAGAATTCGTCCACGGGTAGCATAATTAGACTCACCAATCCTTTATCTTTTGTTTGATTGCCAACTAGTTTAGATTCCCTTTGGGTTTGTCTTCTTGTCTTGATTATTTCGTTTATCAATTACTCTTGCATCTCCCTTAGGACTTAGCTTGTAGCTATTAGTTAGTTTAGAAATTATTTATCGCTAATTTTAGGTTAATATAACAAAGAACAAAGGAGTAACTCTAGGCTTTCACTTTCCCGAGGAATACGACCTTGATACTCGCCATTAGTGCTAGACTGCATCGATAGGTACACTGCCTTAGATTGTAGCTAACACAATTTAGCACCCATCAATTTCCAAAGGGAAAGTGACTTTAAGGAGGGAAAAGGACTTCTAAGATCCTAAGAATACCAAGGGACACTTAACACCTCTTGAGTTGATAGAAGGACCTACAAAATCAAAACTATTAAGAGTTTTAAAGGGGTTTTTGGAGACTTTCTTTTAGATGAAGGATAAAGGATGGAGAAGATATATAATGGGTTGAATTTGGTGTTTGAGGGGTAAAAATGGAGACTTAGGGTTCTCTAGTGCTGTAGAGTCAGTGAAAATGCTTAAAAGAGAGAGCTTGGAGGTGGTAAAGAGTATTTGGATGATCTAGTGTGTATGGGTGATAGAAAATGTCTTATTGATGTTGTAATGAAGGTTAGATTTGGGTCTTTTAGGATTTTTAGAGAAAGAAGATGGTTGGAAGATGTTGAAGTTGTAGAGATTAGGGTTTTTAGTTTTTGCTTTTTTCTTCAAAGAGTGTGGCTAGGGTTTTAGGAAAGTATTTATATGTAAAAATGAGTGCCTTTAGAATTTTATAGGGAGGCTTTTAATTAGTTAAAGGAATAGAAGGTCAAGGATGCATTTTTGAGAATTAAAGAGTCTTTTTGGATGATGGCACGTCTCACTATATGGATGTAAGCACCAAAATGCACAAACTTTAAAAGATATTGCATTATGGATGTTGAACCCACACGGGCTTAGCTTTGGGCTAACCCCAAGCCCATGCGGACTTAGCTTAAGCCTATATGGACTTGGCATTACTCCACATGTGTTTAAGCTAGTCCATTAGGATTTTGAGCTGGGTGAGGTTTTTGGGTTCTAATTTTATATTTTTTGAAGATGTCTAAGGATTCTTTCTATCTCGACGGTCCATTCTAGAGGTTTTAAGTGTTATTAGGTGCCTTTTGGAGCTTTTTTCCATTTGCTACTCAAAGTTTACTCTACTAGACCTATTCTAGTCTCGTCATCGAGCTTATATAATGGAGGAACAAAAGTTATATAATAACTGTTTGCCCCTACTTTAGAAAATGAGTTCTTTGAAAATTGGTTCTGTATGTAAAACCAATTCTTAGAGAATGAGTTTGAATCAAGGCAATAAGGAGTTAGATATCACCTAATAATGATATAGATTTGAAGTTTCATTTGCTGAAGCAGGAAGTACCACTTCACTGCTGCAATGAACATTGTTCTGCAAGGAAGACACCATCTTGCCTCTAGAATAGGAGGCACCACCTTAGTATCTCATGCATGTTATAGAAATTAGCATTTTGCTATGGAAGACACCAACTTTCCACTTTACTTAGTTGGTAGGACAAGAAGCACCACCTCGCTGCCTAAATTTATTGCGGGAGACACCATCTTACTGTTTATTGAAGTTGTAGAAGAAACCATCTCGCTACTTTGATTTGTTGGTTGGACAGAAAGCACCACCTTACTGTCTAAATTTATTGCAGGAGACACCATCTCATGATTTATTGAAGTTGTAAGAGACACCATCTTGCTACTTTGATTGAAGCAGGATGCACCACCTCACTACTGATAATGAGCCCCTATAGGAAAGACACTATCTTGCCCTCAGGATAGGATTCACTACCTCGCTATTTGCTTGAGTTACTAGGTAGAACAGGAGGCACCACCCCACTATGTTCCTTTATTGCGAGAGACACCATCTCATTGTTTGTGTGATTGTTTCTAGATGATAGCTGCTTGGTAGAACATGAGGCACCACCTCACCGTCTACACTTATTATGGGAGACACCTTCTCGCTGTTTGTATGACTACTTTTGGATGAAGAATTTATTGTGGGAGACACCATCTTGTCGTTTGTATGACTACTTTTGGATGAAGAATTTATTGTGGGAGACACCATCTCGCCATTTATTTGTTCAATTTGTGGATAGCGTGGGCGGCTTTGCCCTCTTGCTTTGGAGAGTGAACGAAGTGAAGTTGAAAAAAGCAATTATCTACAAAGAAAACTTAGCCTGAAAAATGGTATCATGGGCTTGGGTTAGTGAGAATGAATGAATAATGTGAATTTAGCCTAGGAGGCGATGATTTGATTACTTAAGAGGTAGTGGACTGTTTAAGTTGTGCATATGAGGTACTTTGTATCAAGTCATGTTCATTCATGAATATATATATGTATGATGTGCAATGATGGCTTAGTAAATATATATGTGTCTGTGTCTGTGTCTGTGTTTACTTAGTCAGGCGATAAGAAGATTGCTCGATAATGGTAGTGTCACTGTTGTCTGATCTTTCTGTTGTTGTTTTTATCCTCTAGATTCTTTGCTTTCTATAGCCTTCAACGGATACCCTCACCTGTACTAGATTTGGGTTATCACTTGCTTAATGGTAGTGCATTTGTCATGCAAAAATGCATCTAAGGAAGAGTCATTTTAAGCATATATTATCATCAAAATATTGTTATGGTCGACAGTTTAAATATGAGATGTACCCCCTATATGCGAGCGAGATTAACCTAGAAGATGTGCCAGGGTTCTTTAAACATGCGTGATGTCAGATTCTTCTATTATTGCCCCTCTGATTTTGGCTAGGAGAGAGTGAGTGTCTCTCATGCAAATTACTCATCCGTCAAGTGTTTATTGCTCCCATACCCTACTTTTTAATTTTAATTTTAATTTTTTTAATTATTTTTTATTATCTTTATTGTTCTTTATTCATGCTATAATTTTTGCCTAAATCACCCATTTCAAGTTTTCGATTTAGTGAGCTATTATTGCTTGTATTTTTGCTTAGATCGCCCTTTGCGGGTTTCAACCTAGCAGGCCACCCTTAAATATTGCCTAAGCTACCCCTTTTGGGGTTTCAACTTAGCAGCCATCTCTTTTTGTGATTTTCTCTTTATATTATTGCGTCTTTTTTTTGTGAGTATGGTGCAAAAGGAGTGGGAACTACTTATTATTTAATTGCCTCTTTAATGATGACTTCTTAGTCGATGGTTGCAGTTTCTTGCTGCGCGTGCTTGCAGGATATTTGCATTTTTTTTAATTGAACATTCTGAAAGATCATCCCATAAGCATATTGCAATTCAATGTAATGTCATCAAACATTTCAATTAAAGTAGAAGTGGTATCACTTTCAAGTACTTAATTGAACTCCCATTGTGTCAGCCTTTTCAGGTGTTCTGACTTGATATTTTTTTCTCTTAGATGCCCTAACTTTTTTCTAGGTCACTTTCTTGTACTGGATAATTAGCCTAGAGGGCTCTATTTTTATTCTTTTTTTCCTCATTTTATTTTTTTAAATTAGCCTATTAGCCTAGATGATCGGTCTAATCGCCTTTTATGTCTAGCAGTCTTATTGTAGCTTTACAATATAACTTCTTGATGAGGGGGGCTTATTTTTATATGTTTTTTTGTTTTTTTTTATCAGAACCATGTTGAATAGTTTGGATCTTCATTTCTACTTATTTGTGCTTATTTAGATTGAGTCTATTTTTGGCTCAATTGGCTTGGTGCATGGGTGGATTAGGACTGGTTTTAGGCTGGACATGTTTCATAGGAGCAAGCAATTCTATCTCTTTATTATTTTTATTTTTATTATTCTCACTCTCTCCTCGGGAGTTAGGCAAGCTATGAACATGACTTCTTTGGAGGAGTTAGTGATACTTGAATTGAATGAATGACATCGCATTAAATCCCAATATGCATGCAAGATAATCAATGAAAATGTCAATTAACATCGAGTAAAACATCCGCACAAACAAACAAGCAACATTGATTGTCCACTACAACAAACTAAGAGTATTGTTTATCATAGTCATAAAGTAAATTAAAATAAGGAGGCCTTCATTAAGGATCGACGATTTAATCCTCCTCAATGAGCTTATGAACCTCGTTCCTCAAGGCATAGCAAAGGTCGTGTTATGATTGGGCATTTGGTGATATTTGCGTACGTGTTCGTGTCATTACCCATTTGAGTCACCCCTGGCCTTTGAATGGCGGAATCAACAACTGAAGCTCTTGCAGCTTGGCGAATACTTGAGATAAGGGGAGTGAGAACTTAGAATACTTTCAGGTCTAAGGATCAAAATTTAGCTCGACCTGAGACACACTAACCTTCTTGGCCAATAAGCTTCTTGTTGAACCTCTCTTAGAGCTGCCCTTTATGTGTTTAAGATCCTCCAGATTCGAGGCACACTCTCTAAAGTCCTTGAAGGTCCTGAGTGGAATTGGTAACTTTTCCTAAATGTGGGCCAATGTCCCCTTGGTCATATACCGAACCTGTTCTCTCTCTAAAGACTTGGTGACCATCCATCTGCCTTTGCTCTAAAGTGTAACACAAAATTAGAAATACCTCCATTTGGCATCGGCTTGGTCATTTCTAGGTCTTTCTAATGGTGATCTATGCTTCTACATTACACGCATATTGACCCACAAGCCTTTTATCCATCTCTTTCTAATCATTATGGACCTTCACGTCCAACTGCCAGTACCAACGATTGTCTTGCCTTGCCTGATAAAACCCGAAGAACTGACAATCTATTTTTAGTGAGGTTATGGCATATGGACATGGCTACTCGATAAGAGTTGATAAAGGCATGAGGATCACTAGTACTATCAGACTTGGGTAAATCCGAGAGGTTAATTTTATTAGCTTTGGTGGTCACTGCAATAGGCTCTTCAATGTCCTTTATTACTTCCCAACCTTTCAGTTTTAGCATTTTCTAGAGCTTCTTGATTTATTTATATATCTCTTTCACTTTAGGATTCTCAGAGAGAGGGATTTCTGGAGCGACAGTCTGTTCAACCTGAACTTCCTCTTTGGAATCAGTGAACTCGTATGGGTTACCTCTATTATTATCCTTGTTTGATGCTTGTCTAAAATCCCATACAATCGAGTTCTTGGGAGTTGTCCCTGCCCTATCATCACCACTGATGGTCCCATTGTCGGCCGGTATTGTAGTTGTAGTTAAAGTCATTGTAGGCGTTTCATGTTGCATGGTGAGAACTTGCAGAACTTTAGCCTGTTGCTGCATCATGGCCATTAGGCTTTCTATTTGAGTCTTGACATTGGCCATGTCATTTCGAACTGTTTCCAATTCTGCCATTTGAGATGCCTCGGTGTATTCTTCCATTTTGATGCTTTATTGTCTAACAAGTACTCTGCCAAACCTAACCCAAGCAATCGTGACCTTTAAAGAAACAAAGGTCAGAGACAATGCATGATGCATGTATGCATGTATGCTCTCTCCTTGAGTGAATAGATTGTGCGGGCCAAAAAAAAAAAGAAATGGTTGCCAAAAATGGTTAAATGTGTGTGTGGCATAAATGCATATGCAATTTCCATCAAAAGAGAAGAGGTTAGCAACCACAAAGTTTATTCACAGTCCAATCACAACCAAGTATGTGTGCGCAAATAGATGTAAACAAATAGAACATTAATTTTCACTTCTTATATAACTCTCCCTTCCAAAGTTGAGTAGTGGCGAAGTCTTCTTTCCTAGGTGTTTTAGCTTAGCTTGGACATCAACCTGGGATGATCAAAGCTCGATTCTCTCTCGTGTATGAGACTTAGGCTTAGGCTAACCCATAATTGGGAATTCTCTATTAGACGTTGTGAGTCTCATATTCTAAGGGAGTTCGAATTCGTGTTGGTCATCCCTTGATCACGCATTTCTCGAACATTCATTATGAGGAGGAATTTCTAATTACGAATAGCCTAAATCCGAGTTTTAGACACTAAGGAAGGAATAATGTCAGGAATCTAGACCATTACTTTATAGTGAATTCGTGTTATTCTTTTACCACGGGTATTGCACCTTCCTACCAACACTGATGGATAACAGTCTTTGATTAACTCGAGATGCATTAGGAGAGTAATGGAGAGGATTCACAAAGTTATTCCAGGCAAGCATACATTTATATGTTATTTAGTAACCCTAGAGGAAGGATCTATACCACTAATGAGACTAGGATAAACAAGCTAGTTTCCCTTGGCAAGGAGAACCCTTTTTATACTAGAGGAGGCTTATCCCTTTTCTATAGCTAGTTGGGAGTATCGTTGCTACTTGACATGATAAGCCTTTTGCCCCTTAATACTTGTACAAGAGTGGTAATCATCACTAATATGTGTCATCTCCTATTCGAATAGAATTGGGATATCCCACATATCAGTACCACCGGGTAAAGATAGGGTCGTCTTAACGCTAATGTAAATAATGGAAAGCTAGATTAAAAGAATCAGGAAAACAAAAAGCCTTGGAGTCAATCGAAATCAACTTCTCATTATGTCCTCAGTGGAGTCGCTATTGTGTCAGAGGTTGTCTCATCCGTACTAGGCTCTATTCAAAAGTGAGTCTTCCGGAAAGAGGTCTCAAATGATCATGACAACTGCGGTGACCTTGAATTATCAAAGAAGACTAAGAGTCGTCACTCGGGTAAAATAATCGGGATAAATAGAGAGGGACGCAAGATGGCGGCTCGGATTCTTCATGGAGATCCTAACTTTCCTCCTTTCCGAATTAGAGATTTGGGTTTGAAAAGTTAGGTACATGCTAGGAAAGGCTTAGGCACCCTAACACGCCCGGACATACAGTCCGGCCTCTAACAGACTCTAACGCTTTTGGTTTCTCTAATCGTATTAACCTAGCTTGGTTGCTACCCATTCTATTACGATAAAATTTTATTATCTTGCTTAAACATGTGAAGGTGAGAAAAAGAGAGACTAACATATCATACATCTATCTAAAAGGAAAGGCACATTGGTGCCACTATTCCTAGGAAAGTACGTTGGTACCTTAGGTTTTATCTAACATTACTGAGATGATCAAATAGAACCAGTTTTTATTAAGCATGTAGGTGTTGGGTTCATTTCGTCTTCAATTGATTAGGTTAGTAAAACATAGAAGGCGAAGGGACTCATTTTGGTGAAATGAGTCATTTTAGTTCAGCAGGTGAGGTGATCAATTAATCTAAATTCAATTTGCCTTTAAAATGTGAGGTGAAATCTAAACATACCGAAGTGATTAATAGGACATATAAAGCAAGGGAAAAAAGAAATTAATGGGAATATAAAATGAATAAACAATTATAAAAAGGACAATAGCAAATACCTAATTAACACTGGTTACACACACACACAAGCATATAAACACATAGATATAATATTGGTCCTAGATTAGAACTAAACCTAGAGGACCCTCATTAGTGAGGGTTGAGCCAACTCTAAAAGGAGTCCAACTAGTGCTATGAACATAAGAAGTTAGTTTAAATGGTTTTAATATTAATTAAAGCAAGAAACATGTGGTTAAACACACTTAACATACATAATCGCTTTTCAAGCCTAAAACATGTCAACATAGCTACTTTAATATTTAAAGGGATAAACTTTAAGCATATAAATCAAATCTTAGACATTTATTAACTGAATATAATGTAAACAAACTTATTTGGTCCAAGCATGTTCCTAATCATACGAATAAATCACTAAAAACACGATTGAACGAAATAAGCCATTAAAACACATTGACATAAAAAATGAACCTAAAGCATGCTTCGTAACTTCGAATCCACTTAGATCATGTTAAATAAAAGCTAAACACATTGAAAAAATATCATCTCATCATACAAATCACATTCATAGCCATAAACACCCAAAAATACACTAAAAATGGAAATTTAAGGGCTTCTGTAGGCTTACCTAGTGTGGGGTAAACCTTAGCCCACACGGGGTAAGCCTGTAGAATCCCTCAGGCTTCTATATTTAGTATGTTTTTAATGGAAAACCTTCCAAAACTTAATGAAGGCGATGTATATGATGAAAATGGTGACTAATATGCACAAAAGCAAGGTAAACATTATAGATTACCCCCTCGGGGTAATACCGTTAATGATCTCCAAAAGGAAAGTGACTCTGAGGAGCGGAAAGGACTTCTAAGCTCCTAAAAACACTAAGGGACACTTAGCACCTTTGGAGTTGATAGAAGGACCCGTAAAACTGAAACTATTAAGGGTTTAAAAGGATTCCTTAGAGACTTTTTCTAGATGAAGGATAAACGATGGAGAAGGTATGAAATATGTTGTATTTGGTGTCTAAAGGGTAAAAATATAGACTTGGAGTTCTCCAGTGCTTTGGGAATTGCTAGAAAAGCTTAAAAGAGAGGGCTTAAAGGTGGTAAAGAGTATTTGGATAGTGTAGTGTATGTGGGTGATGGGAAATATCCTCTTGATGTTATAATGGAGGTTAGAGTTGGGTCTCTAAGGTTTTTAAAAGAAGAAAATGGTTGGAAGATGTTGAAGATGTAGATATTAAGGTTTTTAGTTTTTGCTTTTTTATGAGAGAGTATGGCTAGGGTTTTAAGAAGCATTAAGGATGTATTTATATGTAAGAGTGAGTGCCTTTAGGGTTTTAGAGGGAGGCTTTTAATTGGTTAAAGGAATGGAAGGTCAATGATGCATTTTTAGGATTAAGGAGTGTTCTTGAATAATGGCACGTGTCCCCATATGGATGCAACCACCAAAATGCATTCTTGCATTCTAGATGTTAAACCCATATAGGCTTATCGCCTAGGTCACGTGGGCTTAGCTTTGGGCTAACCCCACATGGGCTTAGTTAAGCCACATGGACTTGACCTTACCCCATATAGGTTTAAGCTAGTCCATTAAGGTTTTGAGCCATACGAGGTTTTCGAGTTATGATTTTGTGTTTTTTAAAGGTTTCTAAGGATTCTTTCTATCTCGATGGTTCATTCTAGAGGTTTTCATTATTCTTAGGTGCCTTTCAGAGCTTTCTTCGCTTTGCTACTTAAAATTCACTCTAACGTACTAATCCTAGTCTCATCATCGGGTTTACATAATGGAGGAGCAAAAATTAGGTAATAAGAATGACGCTTGCATATATTAATCATAACTTGAAGTCAAGTTCTTCTCAAATAGAGTGAATAATGGATTATGTTCTGAACTAGCCCAACAACTGATTCTGTTTGCAAATTGAAACAACTATTATACCTTAGAGGGAAGTCTTATCCTCGACCAGTTTTCCAACCTGTGTTGTGCCATACATCAACCAATGCTGAATTGAAGAGGGGATGAGTTTTGTGGTTGACTGGCTCTACGGTCAATTCTGATGATTTTTCTTGGCCGGAGCTAGTCTTATGCAAAACATATAGATTTCTTGGATTTTTTATTAACTATATTTATTTTAATTGTTATTGTTTCCAAATTTTTCAATAATGATTGAGACCCTATAAATATTTTATATTTTAGAAGTCATAATAAAGACTTTTTGCCATCTTTCATTAGATATTCACTATTAGAATTTGACAGTTTAGCAACATAATATTAGTGATGGACTCAATCTGTCTCCAATAGCGACAAAATAGAAAGGGACTAGCGACGGAAAAGGAGAGAGAAAATAGATTTAAAAAGTGATGAAATGGCGTCGGATTAGCAATAGAAATTAGTGATGGATGGTATCAATCACAATTTCCATCGTAAATTTTGGCGCTACCAAATAGTGACAAACATAATGAGGAATTTGCTACAGCTAGCGACGGATATGTAGCCATCGCTAAAAAGGGGAGTTTTCGCTATTGGTTTGAAATTAGCAATGGATTTGTTTCTATTGCTAATCTATCGCAAGCTAACTATAGAAACATTATGTTTCATTAAATCTCAGTTAGCAACAGACTTAGTCTATCGCTAAACTAGAATAAAATTTTAGATAGCAGCTTTTTCTTCCCCCCATTTCCTTTTCTCAAACCAAATCCATAAGGTTTTCTTAGACCCTAACCCGTTCCCCTTTTCTCTATAACCCCTCTGGCTTCCTCTCTCTCACTCTTTCTCTTTGTCGAGCTTCGCGAGGAAGAAGGAAGAGTTTGCATATGAAGAAAAAGAAGAAGAAGCACCCTATCTCTCCTGAGGTCAAGGAATCGTTTTTATTTTAAAATTTTTAACTCAGTTTACAGAAGAGAAGAAGAAGAAGAAGAAGAAGAAGAAGAAGAAGAGAAATTTAAAAGCTTTTAGAGGTAATTTAATTAATAGTTTATTAATTTTTTATTTTCTATTTTTTGCTATATTTTCTTTTAAAAAATTGATGTTCTTTTTATGCGTTTTTTTATTTTTTAAAATATTAGTAAATATATTATTTGTTGTATATGTGTAACTATAATTTGTTGTATTTTTTAATCCAATATGTTATTTTTTTAATTAGAAGCAATTTTTTAAAAAAAAATTTGATGTATTTTTTATGTTTTTTATATTTTTAAATATAATTAGTAAATGTGTTATTTGTTGTATGTGTAGTACTTAGAATTTGTTGCATTTTTTTAAAATCTAATTTGCTGTATCTTTTAAATTTGATGTATATTTAAGTGTTTTAATATTTTTAATATAATTAGTAAATATATTATTTGTTGTATATGTTAGTAATTAGAATTTCCTGTACTTTTTTAAATCTAATTTGTTGTAGTTTTTTTAGTTTGATGTACTCCTTTTTATGTGTTTTTATATTTTAATATAATTAGTAGATATATTATTTGTTGTATATGTGTAGTAGTTAGAATTTGCTATATTTCTTTTTAAAAAAATTGATGTATTTTTTTATAATTTAAGTTGCTACATTTTTTTAAATATGAGAAAACATATTAGATAAATTAATACAATGGACACTTCCATTATGTAAATTTAATTAATATTGCAGTGGACACTTCCATTACATAAATTTAATTAATATTTTTGTATTTTAGGGTTATTAATGAATTTTATTTGATGAAGTTTATGTCTGTTAAATTATTTTGCCTATATATATTTTGATGTGTAAAGTCGGGCAAACGAAAGTTCCGGTTGCTACTCCACCACCATCTACTATGTCTCTATCAGCTCCTCCGGGATAGCTCCGGCTGCTACTCAACCATCCACACAACTTCAGAGAAATATATGGCTGCTACTCCACCAACCCCACACCTACAGCTTCCAGAGACGTCATCGTGTGGTACAGGTGTTGGGAGTCCAACGATTGAGGCTTCCGGCGCGACTGGACTACCATCACCCACCATCAATAAGACGATTGGATATGGGCCATGACTCCTCGAGATTGATCCAGCAAAGTACTTTTATATTATAGCAATAAGGATTTTAGTTCTGTAATTTACTTACCGTATTATCTTAATTTGTTAAATTTCTGAACTTTTGGTGTAGTAGCCAGTTCATCTAGTCACATGTTGCTTCATCCACCATACAAGTTCAAAGTAAATTATTTATTATCAGCTATTTTAATTCTTATATATATAAATTATTGATTTAACTTATTTATTTTTAAGAATTGGAAAAGATCTGGCATTGGGATCCTCGACTTGGTACCATGGTGTATTAGAGGTGGTATGAATAGGCTAGCATCCAGTACAATGATAGATTGTACAAGTGGAGGGCCAAGGGTCAGAGATCAAATAGGGTCCGAGAGGAGGTATGGAGTACATAGATGGCTTATTGGTCCTCTGAGCAATTTCAAAGGAAATGTGTTGTTGTCTCTAGGAATTGACGCAGCGAGACTAGGGGCAAGGGATCAAGACCGTCACTCCATATTGGGGTTCGATATCTATGGTTGAGCAAGCTAGGAGGATGGTACGTTATCAATTTAAATTGAATTATATAGACTTATTAATTAGCATTTTAAGTGTTAAAATTACTGCTTTTTAAATGTATCATCAAGCATGTGAGTTAGGTTGAGAGCCCGATCCTCAAACACCAAATGGCGGCCATCAGTACATCGACCGACGCTCTTAGGATGTCATTGTAAGACAAAGGAAAATTTTAATTTATGTGTATAAATTTTTTCATAAAATTATATTATTTCTAATATTTAAATTTTGTATTTTCAAGATCGATACTATTAGCTGGTAGAGATTGCTTCTCAGCGAGATAAAGGATCCACAGAGCGACAAGAGCTGGACACTATAGAGTTATTCCTTAAGGCGGCAAGCAGTGATAAGAAGCATCGTGTTTATGATATGGGTGCTAAGGCACCCTCTTTGTTCAGCCATGGATCTTCCTACAACTCCACTGCCAGGTCCCAGACAACAAACATCCTAAATCCTCTAGAGACGTGAGTGATCAAGACTGTGCAGCAGCAGATGCAGTCTATGTTAGATAAGGACAGACTTGTCCGTCGCCAGGAGTAGGAGGAGGTGACTTCTAATATCCGTACAGAGATCCTACAGCTCATCTGAAAGGTCCTTACAGAGTTTCTGATGTCTGACATGTCCTCCTTGGCCCCAGCCCAATAGCAGCAGGCTGACCAGGATCAGCCGACCGCCTACCTGTAGATTAGAATTTTTTTTAATTATTTATATATTTTTTATTGTACACTACAATAAGTAATTTTGAATTTATAATACAATATTCTATATATTATCTTTTTTATTTATGTCTGTCAAATCTGATTAATTAGTTAATATTAATAGATTAATGTTATAAATTTATTAGCATAAATAAAAAATAAAATTGCTACGAATTAGTGAGGGATTAGCGACGAAGAATTTGTTGCTAACTACCTTACAATCGTCACAAGATTAGCGATAGAAAGTCCGTCGCAAGATTAGCGATAGAAGGTCCGTCGCCAATTTAGCGATGGCCTTAGTGGGACAACATCGCTAAAACTGTCACTACACGAGGGACATTAACGATCGCTCAACAAATAGCGATTGATTGTCCATCATTACTTTGTCGCTACATTTGGCGACGGAAATAATTTGTAATTTTGTCCTTGCGAGGAGCAAATTAGCAACAGATATCATCCATCGCTAGATCATTATAGCGACGGATTTGATGTGTTTACCGATAATAAAGTCTGTCATTACACTATCGGTTTCTAGTAGTGATTATTCAAATCTTTTGCGTTTAATTCTCTTTGAGAGTTTCCATATCTTTTAATTAAAATTTAAATTGTGAAATTTTTGTGACAATCTCTTATCTCACTATGGATTGCGTTAATATCAAATTAAATTAAATTCAAAATTTTCAAAATTCGTCTTAATTCAGTTTAATTACTGCAGTGGATCTCGTAAATATGAAGCTATTTTAATAAATTTATTTACAGATAAGGAGTATTTGGCCACATGGTCTTTGTTCCCTGAAGTCTGTTTTTAATTCAAATCAATATGGAAATCATTTCTACGATTAGATTAACCAACCACCTCGGAATTGTCTTTCTTTGTTTTCCTACTTGCAATTGTCACGTCCCAAGATTATATTTGGGGAATTTTCTGAGGATTGAAGACAATAAAACAAAATAAAAATATTTAGAGTGATCAGCAATTAGGTCCATTCATCGGTCTAATCTAATTAAATCAATCTGAATTAAGATAACATGAAAACAATATTCTGGAGATTTTACTGTTTAAGAAATCCATTCACTTTATAAAATTTAAATTTTTTTTAATAAAACCTTAATTATTCAGTTAGAATTTAAAGTAGAGAATATAAAATATAATAAATCATATTTAATATAAATGTGAAAGAACTTCAACTTTAATCTATAAGTCGTGATAAAGCATAATATTGAACGATTTCGAGATCTCAAATATACTATTGTTTAAAAATAATTCAAAAAAATAAGTATAAAAAAGTAATTTATGGTTTTACTTTTTGACAATTTTAAGCATGCCTTATTTAAATAAAAGTAAATATATGGTTAAGTATGTCTTATTTTAGACAAAAAATATATATAATTGTAAATTGTGATAAAAATAAATATTTTATCATTAAAAAATTTCGATTCATAAAAATTTGACTATTTTTGTTTTGATAAATTATTATTATTATTATATTATTCATGCCTGATAATATCGGTTTAGAATTTAATGAATATTTTTTAACCTTTAGGTAGATCTCATTAAATTCGTGAATTTTTTAGCATAATTGATATTAAACATGAAATTAGAAATTGTAAGCCCTTAATTCAGATTATTATATATAAATAATATGATAATAATAACTAATCAATGGGAAGATGGTTAAAATATTTATGAATCAAAATTTTTTTTTTTTTTACTTATCTCATAATTTAAATGACAAGATATTTAGAGATGGGCATACCATGGAGATGGAAGACTCTGCTCAATACGACAAGACAAAATAGACTTTATTGATAATTGACTGAAAAAGTAATGCGTCATTTGGCTTTTTATTTAATAAAATAAAGTTTTCATAAATATTATTTGGAAAGACTTGACCCCGGATTAAAGGTGCAAAGGCCATATTATGAAGTAGCGAATAAACTAATATGTGCATATAAAAAGAATTGTCATAAAATAATTACAAGTAATTTTTAATAAACACTTAGCAATAAGAATATGCCTTTTTGAAGCCACTTCTCATACGCATTTAAAATTTGTTTTTCACACATGTAAAGTTGACTTCTGAAAATTTGTATCCAATTTTTATTGATATATAAGAATTTTATTGATGTATTATAAATATTAGATATTTTTATATATATAATAATTTTATTTTAATAATAAATATTAAAAGTTTGTAAAATAAATATTTTGAGAAAATAATAACATTTATAAAATAAATAATAAATTAATAAAATATATATGCACAAAAGATGATTTTAATAAACTATATGATAAAAATAGTATTTAATCTAACAAATTACTTAGTACTTTCTTTGTTTTAGCAATAAACACAGATCTAATGAATGAGATTGGAATATTTCTTTTTCTTTAATCACTCAAGCTAATGTTGTAACTAAAGTTTCTTATATCAGCATAGATTGAAGTAAAAAATTGTGTTTTTAATACATTTAACCTAAATATTCTCATAATAATTATTATTACTGAATCAATATGATGGTTAAACAATAATAACAACTAAAACTAATAATGATATGTTAACAAAAAAATTATTCACTAAATATAAAAATAATAAGATTCATACAAAGTAAATAGGCTAAATTAAATACTTAAAGCAAATTAGCATGATATATTTAATCCCATGGTTATAGTAATTAATAGTAAGACATAAAAATAAAATTGAAAATAAAGCTTCTTCTAGATCCAGAATGTCTTCAAGGTAGGAAGATGATTGGTCCTTACTTTTCACTTCTTGAAAGCTTTCTTGATCTTGAAAGAATAATAGAAACCTAAAACTAAATGTTTCATGAAGAATAATAAAGTGAAATGCAAAGACAAGAATGATGGACATATGTAGTAGAGAGCATATAGGATAGACTGATAAGAGCATAATAGCCAATATATTTATTCTCTTTATCTTTAGCTTTGATGTTGGTTTTAAGTTTAAAAGAGGTTATTAGGTTGTGTTTATGTATGTAGGAATGAAATAAAAGAGTTTGTGCTTAATTGGAAGAAAATAGTGAAATTCAGCATTATGCAAATTTGATCGCATTAGTTTTAGTAAGATCTTTCGTAATCTTAAAGGTTCAGAATTGAAAGTGGTCCTCATAGATTTTGTAGAGGACTTTCTGAGCTATAATTCTTATGAATGGCTCAACTCCATAGCAGGTTGCTAACAATGAGATTGGGTTGAAGTTAGACATTGTGCAGTGCTTTTTTTTTTTTTTTTTGTCAGTCTGAGTGTTTGGGCCTTATCTAGAGCTACAGAGGTCCGATTGAGGTGATTCAAAAAGCTTAAAATGAACTAAGAGCTACAACTTTGATGAAAAAATGCAAACCTAGATTCGGTTTCTATGAGGTCATAAAACTCCCATAAAGTAAAAGATGGAAAGAAACACATTTATGAGTTATCTTTTAGGTTTTTCTTGTGTTGCCCTATAAATACATCATTATAACTTAGGGTTTAGGATCTTGGCAGCAACATTTACATTTTGAACAATAGCTAAAATATTTTCTTTTCATCTTTTCTAGTCACTATGTGTGTCTAATTTCTTTATTTCAATTCAACGGAATATTGTATTAATTTGATCTTTGTGAGACACAGTTCTTAATCTAAACTCTATTCTTATTATAATTATCTTTTTTTTTTTGCTATAATTTTTTATGATTGCTTAGATTTATAAATAAGTGGCTAATTAGTTAGAGATCTATAATAATTAAATGCTTTATTAAAATTATAATTCGTAATTATTGGAACCTTAACTTATAAGCAATTAGATTACGTGCTAATATAAAAGAAACTAGGAACAATTTAATTAATCATCATTTGATAGGTTACTAATCAGCTTAGTCATCTCTTAGAATTTAATCTATTTCTAATTATATGAGAATTGCTTAATACCAAGTAAATTAGGAATAAGAGTTAATTTGGATGTTGGGTTTGAATTAACTTGTGTAGGAAAGATTAAGATTTATTCTCGCTTGAGATAATTTTCTGGTTAAGTAGTTAATAATGGAATATAAAGTCTAGGCATCAATGATCAATATGAAAAATCAATCAAATAATTTTTTTGGATTAAAGTTATTTATTTTTTTAGTTTATATTTTAATTTCCTTTTCAAGCATATTCAACAAAACCCTTTTCTATTTTAGTTTTTAAACTATGCTTACTGTAATAATATTAATAAAGAATCAGTCTCTAGGGTTCTACCTAGACTTGACTCTACTATAGTTTTGGTGAGATCAGTAATTTATCTTGATGCTCACTACACGTATCAAATTTTGGTACCGTTGCTGAGGACTAGTTTTCTTTTTATTAATTTTATTAGTAGTTTTATAGTTTATTTTTGCTTTTAGTTTATATTTTCTTTTTATTTTTATTTTATTGTTTATTACTAGATCTTCTCAATATAGTGGCTTAGAATTTGATCGAGAAATTGAAAAGATTGCTAAAAGATTAAGAAAAGCAGCATGACAAGCTAGATTGACATCTGCATAAACTGAGCAAGCAATTGTTGCATCCCCTAGTTACTCGACTTAGTTTCCATTAGTTCATCTAGCAATTCATAAGAGGAAAAGATGGTTGTCAATAATAATAGGACTTTGAAGGAGTTGGCTGCTCTTGATCTTAATCAGCAACCCTTGTGCATTATATACCCTAATTTAAAAGTCGATTTTGAATTAAAATCAGGACTAATACATCTATTGCCTAAATTTCATAGTCTTGTAGGTGATGATCCATATAAGTACTTGAATGAGTTCCATGTGGTGTGTGCAAGAATAAAACCTCAACATGCTCCTGAAAAGCATATTAAGCTGTGGGCATTCCTATTCTGATTGACAAATTTGACGAAGAATTGGTTGTATTACCTTCCTTCCACATCAATTCAAATATGAAATAAGATGAAAAGGTTATTTTTGGAGAAGTATTTCCCTACCTCTAGAGCTACCAACATAAGAAAAGAGATATGTGGTATTAGGAAATATAATGGAGAGTCTCTCTATGAGTTTTGGGAGAGGTTTAAGAAGTTGTGTGCTAGCTGTCCTCAACATCGAATTATTGATAAATTGATGATTCAATATTTCTATGAGGGTTTATTGAGAGAAGTATGATTGATGTTGCTAGTGGAAGTGCATTGGTAGATAAAACTCCGGAAATAACAAGGAACTTCATTACTAATATAGCGACAAACTTTCAACAATTTGGCATGAGGATGGATCATGATACGAACTCGAACCGGATACGTTCAAACACCAAGATGAGCAATGGTGAGAAACTTAAACTGATAAACGCTCTCCCTATTTAAGAGGAAGCACTCTTACCAATAAGTTTGAATTGTCGCCCCAAGATCTAACTTGAAAGTTTGCAATTGATTATGGAACTAACAAACTTAGCAATAGAACTACTAAGCCCTTTAGTTATAAATAGATGAAGAATGTTCAAACAACCCAAGAAACTAATAAAAAGTTAATTGATTTATCAAACATGTAGATGTGAAACTAAATTGAACAAGTTAATTTAATCTCAAGAAATTCAAGAGTTAACAACTCAAGGAAAATAAACTTCATTCAAAATGATGTATTGATCTAATGCCTTTGGCCGAAATACATAGCTCTATTTATAGAGTCTTGAAATGATTCTAACCCTAAAAAGGACTAAGAGATAAGCAATAAAAAAATCAAACTCTAAAAGGCTCCTAATGTGCGGCTGCTTCCTTTAGAATTTTAGGAGATAAACCAATCTAGAATAAAACTTTCTAATTAAGATAAACAATAAGGAAACAAATAATTCTATCTAATCTCTATCTTGTAAAGAGATATGTGGCTGCCTCCTTCTAGAAGCATAAGTGGCGGCTGCCTCCTAGGGTTAGGTGAGACATCCTATGCTTTTAGAAACCCTAGGAAGACTTGTTAACTTTGACCTTTGACCTTGACCTTGTTCCATGACTAGAAGCTAAGCTTCATTAGTAGCAATTAATGTTACTATCTTCAAGGCTTTGTCATCATCATCAAAAACACCATCATTAGCCATCTTCAAAGCATGCTCCAAGTAAGAATTTAAGGCTTGCTTGAACTTCTTACTCCTTGCTCGTGTCATTGGTCCTTCATAGGCTAGTGGGTCCAAACTAGTTGACTTAGATGCATCCTTGGTTGTATCATTCCCCCCCTCTTTGAAAGGATTTGACCTCGAATCAACACCTTTATCAAAATCAAAAGGAGACAAATCAGTAATATTAGAAGTAGCACTAACATTATACTCACTAGGTAAGTCAACTTTGTATGCATTATCATTGATGTGCTCTATCACTTGAAATGGACCATCACCACGTGGCATCATCTTTGATTTCCTTTGATTAGGAAACCTTTCTTGCTTGAAATGCACCCAAACCCAATCACCAACTTCAAATATCATCCTTTTGTAGCCCTTATTGCGTTGTTTGGTGATTTGTTCATTGCGCCTTTCCAAGTTTGCACGCACTTGTTCATGCAACTTCAACACAAATTCAGCCTTCTTTGCGCCATCTAAATTCACTTGTTCACTCAAAGGTAAAGCAATCAAATCTAAAGGACTCAAAGGAATAAAGCCATAAACAATCTCAAATGGGCAAAATTAAGTAGAAGAATGCATACTACGATTATATGTAAATTCAACATGCGGCAAACAATCTTCCCATGTTCTCAAGTTTTGTTTAACTATGGTCCTAAGTAATTGTGATAAAGTTCTATTCACTACCTCGGTTTGACCATTGGTTTGGGGATGACATGTAGTAGAGAAAAGTAATTTAGTTCCCAATTTACCCCATAAGGTCTTCGAAAAATAGCTCAAAAACTTGGTGTCCCTATCACTAACAATAGTTCTAGGCATACCATGTAAATGTACAATTTCTCTAAAGAACAATTCAGCAACATGTTGTGCATCATCGGTTTTCCTACATGCAATAAAGTGTGACATCTTTGAAAACCTTTCCATCATAATAAAAATACTATCATGCCCATGCTTAGACCTAGGTAATCCAAGCACAAAATCCATAGATATGTCAATGCAAGGAGAATTAGGTATGGGCAAAGGCATGTACAACCCATTAGGTTGTGATTTAGACTTAGCTTGCTTGCATACAATACAGTTAGCACATAATCTATTCACATTAGATTTCATCTTAGGCCAATAGAAATGATCATGCAAGACATTTAAGGTCTTTTGAACACCAAAGTGTCCCATCAAGCCACCTTTATGCGACTCTTTTATAAGCAATTCACACATAGAACACATTGGAATGCATAGACATTTTTTCTTAAACAGAAATCCATCATGTCTATAAAATTTATCAATAGCACCATGTTCACAAGCATGAAAAATAGAACCAAAATCATGGTCATCAATATACAAGTCTTTGATATACTCAAAACCAAGCAATTTTGTTTCTAAAGAAGTAAGTAAAGCATACCTTCTAGATAGTGCATCAGCAACTACATTTTCTTTACCTTGCTTGTACTTAATGACATAAGGGTACGCTTCAATGAATTCACTCCACTTAGCATGGCGTTTATTCAACTTTTTTTGTCCCTTCAAGTGCTTCAATGCTTTATGATCCATGTGAATCACAAACTCCTTAGGTAGCAAATAATGCTGCCAAACATCAAGTGCACGCACAAGAGTATACAATTCCTTGTCATAAGTTGGATACTTCAAGCTAGCTCCATTCAAATTTTCACTAAAATAGGCTTTTGGCTTCCCATCTTGCATTAAAACAGCTCCAATACCTACACCAGAAGCATCACAATCAATTTTAAAAGTTTTAGAAAAATCAAGAAGTGAAAGAATAGAAGATGAAGTAAGTTTATCCTTTAGCATATTAAATGCTTTTTTTTTGTTGTTCTTCCCAATGAAAATTCACGTTCTTCTTTACAAGCTCGTTGAGTGGTGCGGCAAGAGTACTGAAGTCCTTGACAAACCTCCTATAAAAGCTTGCAAGCCCATGAAAGCTTCTCAAGTCACTAACATTCTTTGGTGTTGGCCACTCCTTAATTGCTTTCACCTTGTCTTCATCAACCTGAATTCCATTTGCACTAACAATAAAACCAAGAAACACAAGTTTGTTTGTGCAAAAATCACACTTAGTAAGGTTAGCATATAAAGAATTCTCATGCAAAACCATCAACACCATTCGAACATGTTCGACATGCTCATTCAACCTCTTACTATAAATCAGAATATCATCAAAGTATACTACCATAAATTTTCCAATACACGCACGCAAAACATGGTTATTAGTGTTAAATAAAGTCTCCTTGTACATATGTACAAGTACTTGCCTATTTTCACTCAAAGCCTTTCTCATATCTCGCTCTCTAACTAAGAAACTCACTTTTTCTTGCGCCTTACTTATTCTTTTGCTCACATTCTTGCACAAACCCTCAATGAACTCTCCTTTTACCACTCTTTGCTCTCGCCCCTCATTATTTTCCACACAACTCACCTTTTGCTTGTGCACCTTTTCTTTTTCATGTGCACTCTCACACTTTCGTTTTCCTTTCTCATATGCTTCCATTCGGTCCTTTACAACTTCTTGTAATTTACAAACTTCTTTAGGACTCAATGGTGCCAAAACATACGGTTTTCTATCCATTATAAGAGAATAAGTATTGGTTCGACCATTATGAATTACAGATCTATCATATAACCATGGTCTACCTAGCAACATATGACATGCTTGTATGGGAACAACATCACATAGTACCTCATCATGATACTTCTTTCATACTTTCTTAGTAACTCTAATTCCACTTTGATCATCAAGCCATTGCAAGGTGTATGGCTTAGGGTGCTTAATAGTTGGCAGTTTAAGTTTATCAACCATTATAGCACTTGCTACATTAGTACAACTACCCCCATCAATGATTAAACTACAATTAGCATCATAGTTTTGTACTTTACATGTAGTATGGAATATGTTTTCCCTTTGAGCATCATCATCAACAGGTTGTAAATTAAGAGTTCTAAAGGTTACAAGTACATTACTAACCTCACCCAATTGCACATCATCACAATCCTCCATCTCAGGCGTGTCTAGGTAATCCTCCTCACTAGGTTCGGATTCTTCACTACTCTCAAAGACCACTTCACCACTTCGAATTGCCATGGTTTGCTTTTTTGGACATTGGGAAGATATATGCCCATACCCCAAACACTTGAAGCATTCACTTTCTTTGATTTGAGGTCACCTTGTGTCGTTGGCTTAGTGTTAACATCAAGTTTAGGGGCTGCCTTGATGTCTTTTAATGCCTCACGACCCTTGTTAGGGGGCTGGTTGTTCTATTTCCATGTGTTACTCCATTTTGAGCTAGAGGCAGCACTTCTGCTCTTGGTTTTCAATTATTTTTCCACCTTTACGGCCATGTGCAACATTACCTCCATCTCTATATAATGCTGCAATTCAATTATGTTAGCAATATCACTATTCAAACCATGCAGAAATCTTGCCATTGTGGCTTCCCTATCCTCATCTATATTGGCTCTAATCATAGCTGTCTCTATAGATTGCCAATACTCCTCAACACTCTTACTACCTTGTACTAAATTTTGTAACTTGTTGTACAAATCCCTTTGGTAGTGCGATGGCACAAACCTTTTACGTATAATGCATTTAACCTCATCCCATGAACCAACTTCGGGTTCCCCATAACGCCTACGACTACTCACCAATTGATCCCACTAAATGGCATCATAATCACAAAATTCAACTACCGTAAGTTTAACCTTCTTAGACTCACTATAGTTATGATATTCAAAAACCCTTTCGACCTTCTTTTCCTACTCTAAATAAGCTTTAGGATCACTCTTACCATGAAAAGATGGTATTTTCATCTTAATACTACCCAAATTGGTGTCAATTTTGGGTTGGAGACTATGTCTAGACCCTTTAGACTCACTTTCTAGGTCATTATCAAAACTGTTCCCTTTAGACGTTTTAGGCATATCATTCAATAACTTAGTTAATTTGTCATCTTATTTTTAAAATTGTCTTTGCATATGTTCTAGTACATCTCTTAATGTAGAAGCTAAATTTTCCAAAGTCAATGGTTGTTCAGATGACATGGTTAACCCAAAAGACTAGAAAAGAAAATAAAAAAAAGAACAAAGACTTGATCAAGTGTTATACTTTGGAGGCTTCTTATAGTCAAAGGCAAAACAAGAAAAGATCACTCCCTCACGTGTTTCACTCATAAAGAATTGAATTCCTTATAGAAATTAAATCAAATTATTCTAGTAATCATAAAAATAAGTTTTTCACAACCTCTTAACATTTATTAATTCTGAAATTCAATAGAACACTCGTGAATCAATAAAATAAATTATAAGCGTGTGAACAAAACAAGCTTACAACTAATTGAACAAGACTCAATTAACCCAAAAGAAAAGCTTATTAAGAGAAAACAAAAAAAAAATTACTCAAATTAGAATTTCAAGAATGAAGAATAGCTCCATTCAATTTAAAAAATAAAAGAATTGCAGAATGAATCAATCAAGAATCAATTCTTCAAGAACTACCCAACACAAACGATTAGGGTTAGTTTTCTGTTCCTTTCCTTTTTTTTTTTTTTAAATCTGCCTTGGCATGCGGGCAGCAATGAAGATAGTATACTTATTTTTTAATAATGCGAACAGAAATCAAGATGAAATAGAAAACAAACCCTTAATTGAAAAGAAAGTAAACCAATCTTACAAGTTTGGCTCTAATACCAAATGAGACAAACTCGAACCGGATACGTTCAAACACCAAGATGAGAAATGGTGAGAAACTCAAACTGATAAACGCTCTCCTTATTTAAGAGGAAGCACCCTTACCAATAAGTTTGAATTGTCGCCCCAAGATCTAACTTGAAAGTTTGCAATTGATTATGGAACTAACAAACTTAGCAATAGAACTACTAAGCCCTTTAGTTATAAATAGATGAAGAATGTTCAAACAACCCAAGAAACTAATGAAAAGTTAATTGATTAATCAAATATGTAGATGTGAAACTAAATTCAACAAGTTAATTTAATCTCAAGAAATTCAAGAGTTAACAACTCAAGAAAAATTAACTTCATTCAAAATGATGTATTGATCTAATGCCTTTAGCCGAAATACATAGCTCTATTTATAGAGTCTTGAAATGATTCTAACCCTAAAAAGGACTAAGAGATAAGTAATAAAAAATCAAACCCTAAAAGACTCCTAATGTGCGGCTGCCTCCTTTAGAATTTTAGGAGATAAACCAATCTAGAATAAAACTCCCTAATTAAGATAAACAATAAGGAAACAAATAATTCTATCTAATCTCTATCTTGTAAAGAGATATGTGGCTGCCTCCTTCTAGAAGCATAAGTGGCGGCTGCCTCCTAGGGTTAGGTGAGACATCCCATGCTTCTAGAAACCCTAGGAAGACTTGTTAACTTTGACCTTTGACCTTGACCTTGTTCCATGACTAGAAGCTAAGCTTCATTAGTAGCAATTAATGTTACTATCTTCAAGGCTTTATCATCATCATAAAAAACACCATCATTAGCCATCTTCAAAGCATGCTCCAAGTAAGAATTTAAAGCTTGCTTGAACTTCTTACTCCTTGCTCGTATCATTGGTCCTTCATAGGCTAGTGGGTCCAAACTAGTTGACTTAGATGCATCCTTGGTTGCATCAGATCATAAACCTAAGAAGGTGAATGAGGTAAGTTCATCTAACCTTGCACATCAAATTTCAAAATTAACTACTTTGGTTAGACAAATGGTTATAGGTAATGTACAAGCCGCAGTAAAGGTATGTGGGATATGTGATGTCCCGGGACATTATACTGATGCATGTCCAACTTTGTGAGAAGATGAAGTTGTGCAACAAGCTAATGCAACTTTGTGAGAAGATGAAGTTGTGCAACAAGCTAATGTAATAGGCAATTTTCTACGATAACCACAATGTTGATATGACCCCTACTCCAATACGTACAACCCAAGATGGAGAGATCATTCTAACTTAAGTTATAGGAATCAAGCTAGTCAAAGGCGATATCAACCTCCTATCTAAGCTAAACATTCTCAAGCAACTCAAGCTCCAAATTCAGGTATGTCATCAAATGCTACTGTGAAAGCTCTTGCTAAAAACACTATATAATTTTTTACTAGAAATAAAGACATGCATACAAAATTTAAATACACAAATTAGTCTGTTTGCAACTATAATGAGTAGACTTGAAGCTAAAAGTTTGAGAAAGTTACCATCTCAAACAATAATGAATTCTAAAGAGAGTGCAAGTGCCATTACATTAAGAAGTGTAAGAGAAATAAAGAAAAAATCACGTATGATGCATGTAAGAAGAGCCAAGAAAAAGAGGAGAGCATTGTTGAAAACGTCGCTTCGAAGCGAAGCCCTTGCTCTGATATCATGAACGTAGATGATGGAGTACATTCCCAAAACCTTAATAATTCTTCTTCTAACTCTATTGTGCCTCCTTTTTCTAGTAGATTAGCTAATCAAAAGAAGAAAGAGAGATTTTAAAATTCTTAAAACCTTTAGGAAAGTAGAAGTGAATATACCTTTGGTTGATGCAATTAAGCAAATCCTAAGGTATGAAAAGTTCCTCGAGGCTTTATGCACTAACAAAAGAAGATTGAAGGGTAATAAGAAAGTCAATGTGGGAGAAAATGTGTCTGTCGTTATTCAAAAGAAAATTACCTAAGAAGTGTAAGGATCCAAGTATGCTTACTATCCCTTGTACTATTGGTAACATCCAAATTAAATTTTCCATGCTAAATTTAGGTGCATCAATTAATGTTATGCCATATTCTATTTATGCATCTATGAACTTGGATCCTTTGAAAAAAAAAACAAAAGTGATTATTCAATTAGCTCACCATTCTAATGCATATACCCTGAAGCGATGGTTGAGGAAGTTTTAGTGCAAGTTAATGAATTAGTCTTCTTAGTTTATTTCTATATTTTTAGAATAGGAGACATTAGTTCATCTAGTTCAGCACCAATCTTATTAGGATGACCTTTCCTCATTAAAGCTAAAATAAAGATTGATGTGGAACATGGAACACTCACAATGGAATTTGATAGCGACATTGTTAAATTTAATAACTTTGATGCTATGAAATATCCTGCAGAAGATCTAACAGTTTATTCTATTGATGTTATTGATGAGTTGGTGCAATATACTTTTGATTTGAATGAAAAAGATGAGCTTAAAGTGGTGCTTAACTAAAGTTTGATGCAAATTGAGAATGAATTAGAGCTAAGTCTTGAAGTAGAAGAAGCAATTATGGCTTTGCAGTCATTGCTATTAGCTCCAAAGAGGTATGAAGTTAAGAAATTTGATATACCATCTTCTCATCAAAAGTTATTGCCTGCTGTGGTGCAGGCACCAAAAGTAAAATTGAAACCTTTACTAGGTCATTTGAAGTACATGCAGTTAGGAGAAAATAATACACTTTCAATCATTATTTCAAACAAGTTGATATATTTACAAGAAGAGATGATAATTACAGAGCTTTGTAATCGCAAGAGAGCTATTGGTTGGACTATAGCCAACATATAAGGCATTAGACCCTCTATTTGCATGCATAAGATTCTTTTGGAGGAGGGATCTAAAGCTAGCATTGAGTCTCAAAGGAGATTGAGTTCTCAGATGATAGAAGTGGTAAAGAAAGAGAAAACCAAGGCATTTTATGATAAGATGATTATGAGGAAAGAATGATAGAAGTGGTAAAGAAAGAGAAAACCAAGACATTTTATGATAAGATGATTGTGAGGAAAGAATTTATAATTGGGCAAAAAGTTTTATTATATAACTCACAATTGAAGCTAACGTCCGGTAAGTTGCATTCTCATTGGATTGGACCTTTTGTTATTACTAATGTGTTTGCTTATGGTGCAATTGAGATTAGAAGCTTAGGAACTAATAAAGTGTTCAAGGTCAACGAGTATAGACTCAAGCCATTTTATGAAAGTTTTTTATGAATGCACAAATGAAAAAAAGAAAGTTGGAAGATTCTATTTACAAGGTGTGAGGATTATAACTGTGTCGGGCCAACAATATTGATAAAAGGCGCTGCTTGGGGCAACCCAAGGATAACTAGATTTAATCTTTCTTTTCCTAACTGTTTAAATTTTACATATTCTTTACTTTTATTTCTTTTGTGACTTTATGCCTCATATTAGAGACAATATAAGATTTAAGTGTGGGGAGAAGATTTTATTGATTGATTTGTATTTTATTTTTTATTTTTTTAGGAATGCTTAGTTTTTCTTATTGAATTAAAAAATATGTCACGTGTAGCATGCAATTTTGAGTTATACTTTGGCTATTGATTAGAATATCACTTGCTACATGGATTTTTAGATGGACTTAGATTTTAATAAATACCATATGGCTTTTGTTATCAGCAATTTCTTTTAAAATGGATTAACTTTACTTGATTTTTGGTAATTGATTGAAATAATAATTCTTGAGAAGTTTTTTTTTTAAAATGATTTAAGACTGTGATTTATTTGGATGCAATTCTTTTAACCTAGTCCTAAATTCAGGTTTAAGCAAAAAGGAGAAAAATAAATTGAGTTGATATGTAAGCATGCGGTGGAAAAAATCCATAAACACACGTGACAAGAAGCATTGCTCAAAGTGAGAAGAAAAAAGCAGCAAATGCGTTCACTCTTTAAAATAATAAAATAATAAGAAAGAATAGGAAAAAAAGAAAAGAAGCAAGATCCTAGTTTGCTACCTGATTTGTAGTAGTAAAGAGGATTAGTTGATGAATGAATTATGCATGTCTTGATCGTGTAGTTACAAGATTTTTTAAAGAATATACTAAGAATATTATGGACTACTGGAAAGAGATTTGGGTAGCTTTGATTTATTTTATTTAAAATTATTGTAAATATAAGTTCGATGGGTATAATGGCTTAAAGAACATTAATGCTAATGACCTATGCAGTTTGTGAAGTTTTAAGATATAGCTCTTATATGATTTCTAATTATTTCTTTTGCTTTGTTGTTTTAATTTTGTTCGAGGACATGCAAAACTTTGAGGTCGATCTTTCAAGGAACTATGAGTTCACTTATTATAAAGATTAATTATCAACACAAAAACAGTAAAACTAAATTTAAACGCTCTAAAATATATTTTGAGAGAATCATAAATTCGTAAATAAATAATAAACTAATAAGTAAATATATAAAAGAGATTATTTTAATAAACTATATGATAAATACAATATCTAGTCTAGTCAATACGTAATATTCCTCTTGTTTTAGCAATAAACACAAATCTAATGAATGAGATGATGATGCTCAGTTTCCTTCAATCACTCAAGCTAATAATGTACATACAACGTAAATAGACTAAACTAAATACTTAAAGAAAACAAGCCTAACATATTTAATTCCATGGTCATAGTAATTAAATAGTAAAACATGAAAATAAAACTAAAAATAAAAGTTCCCTCTAGATCTAAAATATCTTTAACATAGAAAGATGATTGATCCTCACTCTTCACTTCTTGAAAGCCTTCTTGATCTTGAAAGAATAATAAAAATCTAAAATTAAATGTTTGATGAAGACTGGTAGAGAAAATTGCAAAGACAAGAATGACGGACAGATTCAGATGGGAGATATAGCAGAGAGCATATAGGAAAAATCTCTGTTCTATGTAGCAGAGAGAATATAGAAAAAATCTCTCTTCTTTTCTTTTAGATCTAGATCTGCAGAGATATATATAAAAGAGTCTTCTATCAATATATGTCTTTCTAAAGATAAGTATACCCAAGATAAGTCTATCTAATATGTTAGATTATAGATATCTTTATCTCCACTAAATATTATACCATAAATAATTAATTAATAAAAATTCTTAAATAACAAAAAAGATTAAATTTCTCCCATATGAATAGTAATTTTTGGCTAGCCCATTAAAATATCCAAGCCACGCATCTGGTCTTGGGTCTTGACATAAACACTTCTTATCAAGCTCATTTTTTAGTGTTTTGCTCCATATTTGCCTCTCTTGGCTAATATCACTTGAAAATAAATAATTAAATTTAAATGAGATAAAAATATATATTTTCATTATATCATATATATATATATATATATATATATATATATATATATATATTCAAATAATTCAAATAATAATAATAATAATAATAATAAAAAGAAGAAGAAGGAAGTAATGATAATAATACCGCTCTAATTAAATTATCACTCGATTGCTACTTAATTTATCTAGTATGTACTAATAAAATATAATTATAAAATTATATAAACTTACCTATTTTATACAAATACAATCTAAATCTCAAAATTGTATGAATGATTATAGATTCATATGCAATAAAAATGAATACAATGTTATGTTTATATTTGTATTTATATATTAAAATAATTATTACAAAATAAAGAAATTAAAAAAGGTAATGGTAGTATGTAATATCTATGTGAAGTATTAAATTATAATTTTAATACAATATAAAAATGTTTATTTCCTTTTAAAAAGAGTATATGTATATTATAAAAAAATTATATATTAATATGTTGTTATCAGTATAAGTTACACATAGAATGTACGATCTTTAACTTAATGATCCTATCAATTGGTCATTAACAATAATTTTGAGGTAATTGACATGAATTTAACATAAAAAGCTTATGAAGTTTAAATAATTATTTGGATGATTCATTAGCACATGAATTTACTATAAGAAAAGAGTTTTAAGATTATGTTAATATCATAAATGTTTATGATACTAAATTTAAAAATATATAATTATAATAAGTCAAATAGTTAATATTTCTGTGCAATAGATATAAGTGAAAAAATCTAATATTAGAAAATGAAGCCTGTATTTAATATTTTTTCACATACGGTTAAGGTTCTTAAGATTAAAATCAATTAAAGACATGCTTCACTCAATTTGAGAGTGAAAATGAGCACAGCCAATTCAAACATGGTAGTGTTTATTTCAGCACTATAAGATTATATTAGTGATTGAAATTGATTCGAGTTTAGTCCTTGTATTTTTATTTACATTAAAACCCTATTCAGTTTTAATAAAACTAACTATTACTCTCTTCCGTGTTAGTTTAAGGACTAAACTAGTAATTTAAGATTACAATTTGATTTTTAAAGTTAATATCAAGTATCAAACTCGTCTAAAATTAATTTAATTATCAAATTAGAATTAAATCTTATTTTTAACACAAGTTAATTCTAGTGTTTAATTAAAATAATAAATTTAATATTATTTTACTTATTTATATCTTTTATTTTTTAGCATAATTGAATCCTAAAAAAACTTATACGTATTAAAAATACTTATGTTTTGTTAGATATTATTAAATTACTATATAATTTAATTTTAGATGCTTAAATAAAATAACTAGTTAAAGTTATCATTTTTATTAGACACTAAGATTAAACTATATTAAAAATAAAAAAATAATTCGTATTAATCTGATTTGAATGGTTAATAAAAAGTTTCATTTTAACATACAAGATTATCATGATTTTATCATTAATAGTGAATTTGTCAACTGAGTGCCTAGATTATTTCACTAGATTAAAACATGATTGTTTAACTTAATTTTTATTTTTTATATAATTTAACTATGATATATATAAAAATAACAATAGAATGATATTTTCTAATTAGAGATATTTATTTTATATTAATAACTAAAACTAAATTATGTAGTAATTTAATAATATTATTGTAAATATAAGTAGTTTTAAAATGTTTAAATTTATTTGAATTAAATTGTATTAAAAATAAAAAATTATAGTAAGAAAAAGAATATTAAATTTATTATTTGAATTAGACATTAAAATTAACTTATGCTAAAAATAAGATTTTACTCTAATTTAATAATAAAATTAATTTTGGACGAGTTTAATACTTGATAATAAATTTAATAATCAAATTGTAATCTTAAATTACCAGTTTAGTCCTTAGAATAACATGAAAGGGATAATAGTTAGTTTTATTAAAATTGAAGAGGGTTTTAATGTAATAAAAACATATATAACCGACTCATATATTAGACCAAACTTCAGAAGAAAATAGTATTTAACTTTGAATAATAAATTAACAATCTAAAAATAATTAAATTTTTTATATAAGTAAATAAGATTTTACTGACAAAAAAATTAACTAAAAAGAACCACTAAGTCCAAAGAGATAAAGGGAATTTTATTGGATACTCTACATATTAAAAAGAAAAAGACAGAAAAGCTAAATATAGCAACACAAATAGACTTTGTTTTGATTGGCTCTTTAATTTAAAAATCGAGTTTAGTATTATTATCTAGAAAGATATAGATCCTAGGATAAACAAATATCATCATTTTAATAAAAAAGTATTAATAATTGATCATAGAGCTTACATAGCTAAATAAGGCCAGATTACAAGTTTAAGTAAGAGTAATCATGGTTGGACTCTACAAGAGATATACTTAATAAAGAAAACCGATCCTTATAAAATAAAGTATATCCTTATAGATATACTTTATCCGTATGTCTTATTCTACTCTAAATACGATAAGAAGACTCCAAAGTCCTATATAAAGGCCTTAAAATACAATATATACATAATATTTGTAGAAAAATATGAACCTGGTAGAGCAAAATCACAACTAATAATCTGAGAAAATAAAGTTAAAGGAAAAATAAAATACATCAATAGAACACACAGATTTACGTGGAAAACCCCTAAACAAATTAGGGTAAAAACCACGGGCAAGGATAGACGAATTTCACTATAAGAAAATAATAGGAGTTACAATCTCTCTATTTATAAAGGAGAAAACATTAAAATTCTCCCTTTATAATAGGAGAAAAATAATTGGTTAACTCTCTAATATTTTTTTCTTATTTTTGGAATGAATGAATAACAAAGTGAAGCCTCTATTATATAGGCTTGGAAGGTACCTCAAGATTGTTAACTTAGCAATGTGGGAGAAATACTCCTCAGAATTAATAACTTAGCAATGTGGGAGAGATACAAATCCCTAAATATCAACAATCTCCCACTTGAAGATTTGATTGAGGATCAGTCAGATCTTCACACCGTTCTTTCTTCCTTGCCTTTCCATGTTGCTTATGCTTTTATCAGGCCACTAGAGGTTTGACACCAAATAAATTTATCAGTGTTAACTGTCTTCGTCAAAAAATCTGCTAGGTTGTCTTTAGTATGAATTTTCCGCATATCCACAGTGCCCTCTTCCACTTTTTCACAAACGAAGTGATACTGGACTTCTATGTGCTTTGACTTTGAATGAAAAGCTGGATTCCTTGCGAGATGCAAGGCACTATGACTATCACAGAACAGAGGAATATGCTCTTGTTCGTGCCCCAGTTCCTCCATCATCATTTTCAACCATACTGATTCCTTACTAGCTTATGTAGCTGCTATATATTCTGCTTCTGTTGTTGATGTCGCCACAACTGACTGCAGTTTTGATACCTAGCTCACAGCTCCGCCAGTAAGTGTGAACACATACCCTGTAGTAGATTTGTTTTTATTAAGATCACCTGCATAATCTGAGTCAACATATCCTCTGATAATAAAGTCTGATCCTCCATAACACAATGCAACATTTGAGGTCCCTCTAACATATCTTAGGATCCTCTTTACAGCATTCCAATGCTCTCTGCCAGGATTCGCCATGTACCGACTTACTACTCCCACTGCATGTGCAATGTATGGTCGTGTACAAATCATTGTGAACATTAAACTCCCCACTACTGATGCATACGGTACTCGAGACATTTCCATCCTTCCTTCTTCATTGTTAGGACTCATACTGGAGGATAATTTAAAACTAACAGGAAGTGGGGTAGAAATTGACTTACAATCTTGCATATTGAAGCGTCGCAAGACCTTCTTCAAATAATTTTTCTGAGAAAGCCAAATCTTTCTATTGTTTCTGTCTCGGTGAATTTGCATCCCTAGAATCTTGTTTGCTGGTGCCAAGTCCTTCATTTCAAATTCCCTAGCCAACTGTGCCTTTAGTTCTTCAATATGATCTTTGTTGGGGCCTGTTACCAATATGTCATCCAAGGCTCATGATGAAGGAATCAAATCTCTTATACCAACACCTCGGCGCCTGCTTTAAACCGTATAGAGATTTGTTCAACCTACAAACCAAGTTCTGCTTTCCTTTTTCTTCAAAACCTTCTGGCATGAGCATATAAATTTCTTCCTCAAGATCTCAATGAAGAAAAGTTGTTTTCACATCTAGCTGCTCTAGATGTAAGTCAAATGTAGCACACATCGCCAAGACTACTCGAACAGTTGTTAATTGAACCACAGGAGAAAACATTTTGTTGAAGTCAATCCCCTCCTTCTGAGCATATCCTTTCACCACCATTCTTGCACTAAACCGCTCCCAAGTCTTGTTCTTATGCAGAGCTTCCATCTCCTCTTGCATTGCTGCCATCCACTGAGATGCATCTGAACTGCTCATTGCTTCTTGGAGAGTTAATGGCTCCCCTTCCTTAGTTAGAAGACAGTATGCGACATTGCTGCTTATATCATAATCTTTCTGCCAGGTTGGTGTAAATTTTAAACGTTTTCCCTTTCCAAGTTCTGACTCTTTAAACTCGGCTGGCTCTTCAAACTCGACTGGTTCTTCCTCTTCGTGCTCTGGTGCTACTTCAGAAGAATCTTCTTCTGTAGACATTCTTTCCACCTGTATAGTTGTAGTCTCTGAATTTTCTTTTGAAGTGCTATCATCTTCTCCCTTCAATTTATCTTCTAAGAAGATTACATCCTTGCTGATTATAACCTTGTGGGCAGTGGGATCCCACAGGCGATACCCCTTCACACCATCAGCATATCCCAAGAACAAACACTTCCTGGATTTTGGATCCAGCTTTGTAGTTTCTTGGGTATTATACATCACATACATAGGACTTCCAAATATATGGAGGTTTGAATAATCAACTGGCTTCCCAGTCCACATCTCCATCGGTGTCTTTTGATCAATTGCTGTAGATGGAGACTGGTTAATCACATAACAGGCGGTGTTAACTGCCTCAGCCCTGAATGCCTTATTCAGGCCTGTAGCTCCCAACATTGCTCTAGTTCTTTCTAACAGAGTTCTGTTCATCCGCTCTGCCACTCCATTTTGTTGAGGAGTGTATGCCGTGGTGAACTGCCTCTTGATGCCTTCTTGCTTACAAAAGCTATCAAATTCATTACTTATGTATTCTCCTCCATTATCTGTCCTCAAACACTTGATCTTATTGCCTGAATTAAGTTCAACCCGTGCTTTGTAAGTTTTGAAAACTGTAAATACATCTCCCTTGCTCTTGATAGGATACACCCAATATCTCCTGGAGTAATCATCGATGAAGGACACAAAGTACTTAGCTCCTCCTAGTGATGAAACTGGTGCTTGCCATACATCAGAGTGAACTAATTCTAGAACATTCTTGCTTCTAGAATTGGATGTATTGAACTATAGTCGATGCTGCTTGCTTGTTATGCAATGCTCACAAAAGGGTAATGACACCTTTGTGAGACCAGAAAGTAGATTTTTCTCAGCAAGAACCTTCATGCCTTGTTCAGACATATGTCTAAGCTTCTGATGCCACATCATTGCAGATCTGTCGCTCGAACTACTTGAAGCAACAGATGCTTCTACTTCATGCACAGTCTCGCCCAAAAACATATACAAATTAGCAGCAATTTTTTCTCCTTTCATAATTACAAGCGCTCCTCGGCTAATCTTCATGATTCATTTCTAAACTTTGATGATGCAATTAAGATCATCCAGCTATCCCAGAGATAACAAATTCTTCTTCAGACCTTCCACATGTCGCACTTCTTGAATAGTGCGGACTGTACCGTCGTGCATCTTCAACCTAATGGTTCCAATGCCTATGATCTTTAAGGCATTATCTTCACAACTATACACAGATCCTCCTAAGATAGGTTTATAATGATGGAACCATTCTCTTCGAGAGGTCATGTGATAAGTTGCTCCTGAGTCAAGAAGCCATACATCAGCAAATCTCTTCCTACTCTCAGTTGATATTGTTGCTTCATAGCACAATACATTTCCATCATCCGAAGTGCATGCCACATTCCCTTGAGGATTGGAATTCTTCAGACTCCAACAATCCTTCTTCAGGTGACCTTTCTTACCACAATGGTAGCATTTATAATTCTTCTTACTTTTTAATTTTGATCTACCATGATTGTGACTCCCATTTGGACCACGTTCTGTTGATCTCCCTCTCATCACCATCAAGGCTTCCACCTGTTGTGAACCTACCTGCTTGTCTTCCTTATTCCTTCGCCAATTTTCTTCTTCAAGAATAGCGGCTGCTATATCATCAAAGACTAGAATTTCGGTAACAACATTATTTGTCAAACTGATGATGAGTTGATCATACGAATCAGGTAGACTTTGGAGTAGAAGTTCTGCACGTTCTTGTGACTCTATTTTATAGCCCAAAGATGTGAGTTGAGAAAATAGAGTATTCAAGACATTAAGGTGCTCTGTCACTGAAGTAGATTCTGACATTCTTAATGTGTAAAGTTTTCTCTTAAGGAAAATTTTGTTATGTAATGACTTGGCTTCGTACAGTCTAGTGAGGTGGTCCCAAATCTCCTTTGTCATTTTCTTTTCTTCTATACTGGACAAGATCCCATCTGCAAGTGCCAGATGATGGTTTGCAATAGCATTCCCATCCATCTTGTTCCACTTATTATCTTCTGTGAGTGTTGTCGGTCGTTCACTGATAGCCGCAAGACAATTGTCTTTTCTCAATACAGCCTTTATCTTTAATTTCCACAGTGAGAAATTACTCCCGCTGAACTTTTCAATCTCAAATTTTATCGCCATTGCTTCTATCACAAACGGTGCCTTTTAGCTTGTAAAATGAACCGCAGTAATGAACACAACTCACTAGGTAAGTTCCCAGGAAAGACTGGAGGGTCACAAGCGGACCTCTTAAATACCAATCTCCTTAGACAGAACCTTCCCTAAATTGTAAGTGTTCTTACTACTCCACACAAGCTTTTTTGCACCAAAGAAAACCTCAAAACCCTTTTTTTGATGTGAAAGATCAGACTAAGCTGCAACCACAGAATTTTAAGGAATTTCTTGTCAACCAGGCTCTGATACCAATTGTAGAAAAATATGAACCTGATAGAACAAAATCACAACTAATAATCTGAGAAAATAAAGATAAAGGAAAAATAAAATACACCAATAGAACACATAGATTTACGTGGAAAACTCCTAACAAATTAGGGTAAAAACCATGGGCAAGGATAGACGAATTTCACTATAAGAAAATAATAGGAGTTGCAATCTCTCTATTTATAAAAGAGAAAACATTAAAATTCTCTTTTATAATAGAAGAAAAATAATTGATAACTCTCTAATATTTTTCTCTTATTTTTGGAATGAATGAATAAGAAAGTGAGGCCTCTATTATATAGACTTGGAAGGTACCTCAAGATTGTTAACTTAGTAATGTGGGAGAAATACTCCTCAAAATTAATAACTTAGCAATGTGGGAGAGATACAAATCCCTATATATCAACAATATTTACACAATTCAATTACTTTTAATCTTTATAATTATTTTACTGATTTAACTATGAGAATGAGGCCGAACAACTCCAGTTTACTAGTTTTTTTACAGATAATTTGAAACTTAAAGGAAATCATTATTGGTAGCTGACAAGAAAACCTTTGTTAATAGATAATATTTATTTACCAATTATTAAATATAATTAGCAATTTTAAAAATATACCTCTGAAATTCACTTACATATATATATATATAAGTTGAACTCTAAAATATTAAAATATAAAATCTATTTTATTGATATTTCATAATGTTACTAATATGTTATTATATATAAAATAAATATATTTTTATTCTAATAATAATCTTCAAATCCTATGCTATTGAAAATCATAATAGATTATTGAAATATTTTAAATTATTATTGTTTCGTAAAAATACAATAAAAGATTTAGAAATGTTAAAAAGACTACATATATCTATATATATCAAATAAATAAAATTGATTTGGAATAAAAATATAAAATTTTATGCCAATTATAAATATATTTTTAGAAAATATAAAAGAGGGTAAAATATTGTAGATGTCTAGATGAAGAGAAATGAGAGATAGAAGGAGATTTGAAATACAAAATCTTCTTAAATTGAGAAAAATAATTACATCACTAAGAACATAATTAGATAAAATTCACTATAGTTAGAAAATATATTAAAAATTTTAGAATGATTTTTATGAAGAGAGGGTGAAAAAAAGAATTCAAAGTAATTAAATGCTTCATACTGAAATTATAAAATTTTTAACACCATTTATTATACTCTTTTAGAATACATTTAATAATATCTCTTTAGTATTTATACAATCATTATTTTAAAAGTCTTTTATAAAGTTTATGAAAATAAATCATTACTTTTAATAGAAATTAAACTCTCGTCTAAATCTTGAATTCATGACAATTTAAAGAAAGTAACTTAATAATTCTAAAAAATATATAAATTCTATAATGTAACTAATAATTTTAAGAATATATATCATAATATAAAATCGAAGTTATTTTTATGAAGTTTTTTGAACCAATTCAAACAAATGTTATTATGTAATGAAATTCAATTTTGATAATATTAAATTGAGAGTAACTGTTAACTGAAATTCTCAATCCGCCATATTATTTTTATGAGTTTCAGTTGGGGTTTTTATTATTATTATTATTAATGATTTAAATTCAAATTAAATCATATAATATAATATATAAACTACTTTTAAACTGAGTTCAAATTAATTGTAAATTTAATTATTTCTAAACAAATTAAGCTCGAATTTATTATTTGAGCTCGAACATTAGGTCAAAATAGATAAAATCAAGTTCAAATTTTGTTTCGGCCAATTTAGTTATAGCCTTAAGTTTCTTTTTTTTTTTTTTCTTTCTGTTTTTCTTTTAAATTGTTTTTTTTTTTATGAGCCTTAAGGCCTTTTAAGAAAATGAAGTCTTCTAAGAAAATAAATATAATCACAAACAAGGAGAATGTAGCTCTAGATTGTCTATTTTATTTGTGAAATATGATTTGGCAGACGTAAGGTATTAGTTTTGGCCCTTACTCCATTAAGTAAATATCAACGACTTCTTTTATTTTCTTCTTTAATTAATATAATTATCTTATCGCATGCTTGCGATAAGGTTTGGGTTGTTGAGATCTGATACATACATTAAAATTATCCTATTTTAAAATAAGTGTATGATGCTGATTCAATAATCAGTGTCCAGACATATTAAAATATTATTATATCTATATAATCCAACCAAACAAACTCTTAATATATATAGTATTCAATAAAATATCAAACTCTCTCACTCAACTCCTCCTAAAAATAAAAAAACTTAGCTCAATACTTTAACACAAATAGACTTATTTAAATTGACTAAAAATCAATAATTGGCTTTTTAATTTTAATTGACTACTAATATTATGGGGAAAGACTTGACCTAGGATTAATGGAGGGATAAAAAAATATCTCCATATTAGAAAACAAAAGAAAATTGCCATGACATTATAAATTAAGTAGAACTGCTTTTCAGTAAATATAAAATATTGGCGGGTAAGTGTCCATTCTCATAAGGAGTTTTAATAACATGTTGTCTATATCTAATGCTGGAAGACATATTTGAACAGCTCATCATAATGTTCCCATAAAGTCTATTATTATTATTATTATTATTATTATTATCTGAAAGGTTTATTATTATTTTAATATAGCTAGATTTGGCCAAATTAGTAATATGGCCTTACCCTTAAGTCAAATATATACATATATAAAAACAAATCCTTATTTAATCTTTTATTGCATATGGTTAAGGTTTGGGTTGTTAGAGATTAAAATCAATCGAGTGCATGTTTGGCTAACCTTTTGGCAGTATAACCAAGAAAAGCTTATCCAAATACTCAGCTCTATAAAATTATAATAGTAATTAAAACTGATTCCAGCTTAATATATTTTAAATGACATTTTATAAATTACGACTTGGGCTTGAATTAAATTTAAACTATTTGTACTATTAATTTTTTTATATATAGATGAGAATAACTAGATAATAAATTAAAAATTTAAAAGTTTTATCAATATTCAAACTAATTGAAGAAAACCACAAAACATATTAAGTTTCAAAGTGATGAAAAGAATAAATCTTTTCCTAAGGAATTAGAAAAAAAGAATAATTGAATTATTGGTCCTTATATACTATTTTCGCTCTTTATTACATTCTAAAAATTTTACTGTTTTATATGTCAGTTCACGTAACAAGTTTCTGGTTTATAGATATAGATTTATTTATATGTATATAAAAGTTATTTAATTTCATTTTTACCATCTTTCTTTCAAAGGAAATAAGATTTATTTTTAAACTCTTAACGAGCTTAGAAATTCAATCCAGACAGTTAAACTTTTTAGATAAGTTTAAATAAATCGAATCAAAATTATATTCGAATATGTTTGGTAAAAATGTTGGAATATAGTTGGTAGTTATTCAATTTTCAATAACTATAATTATTAGGAATATTAAATTTCATCGATTCATATAGAGATGGTAAAGTTTGATCCGAATATAAAATTCGATTTGACTCACATGAAACTCGACATGTTCGTACCTGAATTTAAATAAAAATTAAATATCTGAATCTAAAATGACCCGTGGCTGAAACAGTAAAAAACCGCAAAAATATTAAACTTAAAATAATTTGAACCCGATACTGACATGATGCAAGACTCAATAATACTCAAATTTATAACCAATACAATCCGACTCAAAATCTAAAATGACAATAAATATAAGTCTTTATTGAAAAAAAAATATATGTTTATGAAATTTTATTATCATATATAATTACTTTTGATATCAGTTTTTTTAATATATTTTATTTTCAATTAGAATCTTAAGAAATATCTTTTTTAATGTCATTTCTAAATTTTTAATCTTTTAAAATTATTATTTTATAAATTTTTAATCACTAAATAAAATTATTAAAGTTGAATTTATATATAAAATATTAACAAATAATCAAATAAAATAATTTAAATTAAAAACAGATTTTTGTATTTATTTGTAATTTAGTTTATTTTTATTTAAATATTTGAGATTAAAAATAGAATATACTTTAAGTATAAAATTAAATTAATAACCTTAAGCATTTTCTTTTAATAAAAATCAAGAAACTTAGTTAATAATAGGATATTAATTAAATAAGTTTTTGTTGTAAGCAACATTTTGAATTTTAAAAATTTAAATTTATCGATAAAAATATTTTTGTTATTAAATCTAATAATTATTTATTTATTTTTTAAACCAATAAAACTTGTATTTCTTATTTATTTTTCTTTAACTTTTAAAGAAAAAACTAAAATAAATAAAATGATATTTAACTCTGAATCTTTAACTAGAAAATTTTAAGAAATTAAATATATAGAATTTTATTTAATAAAATTCATGAGATTAATAAATAAAATCAGATAAGTTAATCCAGAAACTTAATCTGAACCCGATAAATTAATATGAATCCAACTCAAAATTTGAAAGAATTTAAACTAGTTTTATCCGAACCCAAAAAGAAAAGCAGGGCCATAAAGCCTGACCTGGTGCAGCTCAAACCCGAAACTAGCAGAATCCAACATTGTTTGATTCTGAAAAATTTTAAACTTAAAACTGCAAATTTAAAATCATCTGAAATTCAAAATGATCTTATCCGAATCTGATTTATCCCGGCCGTTTGTCATCTCTAGATTCATATCAGCTCCAATTTGGAGCTTTTCCAAAATCTACCTATATATCTCTATAAGAACAAGTCATAAGAGGGCTTGAGTAGTGTTTACATCCAAATTTAGCATTGACCCAAACCCAATAATTTAGTTAGACCCATAGAGAAAATTCCATTTAATTTCTATCTAATTCCTAAAGCTAATGGATTTTGGCCCAATATCCGGGTTCTTGACCCATAAGCAAATTCTCGGTCCACTAGCTATGAGATGGTTTAATAATCCTTAAGGATTATGGACATGTGAAAAATGAGGAAGTACGAAGGTAGAGAGATAGTTATAGAGTCTTTTGGGAGCTTGAATCATGTTCTTGTGATGTGGAGAGGAAGAAATACAAGTGTCATCCAAGGAGAAAATGATTGGAAGTGAAGCATATCCAAGAAAGAAAAAAAAGTACGTTTATGTTATGTGAAAAAGGTAGTTGAGCAAAGCAGGAAGTGGAGTAAAATATGGACAGGAAATTGAGAAAGTAATAAAGTGAACAAGGAAGTTCCATCCTTATCAACATGTACAAAATATGAAAAGCAACAGTAAATGCTCTCAAGATAGGGAGTTCTTTGAGGACAAAGCCAACGAAGCCAAAGATACCATGGTATCTCTCAAACCATGAAAGTCTATAAGTAGACAAGAACTCCTTAGTGAGTAAACCCCAACCAATCAAATATCTTTCTTTGCTAAAAGATACTTCAAAGCTGTATGATCAGAATACACAATAACTTTAGAAGTAAGCACATATCCTAAGCAAAGACAATTGACAAGAAGCATTGCTCAAAGTGAGAAGAAAAAAGCAACAAATGCGCTCACTCTTTAAAAAATAAAATAATAAGAAAGAATAGAAAAAAAAAGAAAAGAAGCAAGATCCTAGTTTGCTACCTGATTTGTAGCAGTAAAGAGGATTAGTTGATGAATGAATTATGCATGTCTTGAATGTGTAGTTACAAGATTTTTTAAAGAATATACTGAGAATATTATGGATTACTAGGAAGAGATTTGGCTAGCTTTGATTTGTTTTATTTGAAATTACTGTAAATATAAGTTCGGTGGGTATAATGGCTTAAAGAATATTAATGCTAATGACCTATGCAGTTTGTGAAGTTTTAAGATATAGCTCTTATATGATTTCTAATTGTTTCTTTTGCTTTGTTGTTTTAATTTTGTTCGAGGACATGCAAAACCCTGAGGTCGATCTTTAAAGGAAATATGAGGTCACTTATTATAAAGATTAATTATCAATATAAAAACAGTAAAACTAAATTTAAACGCTCTAAAATATATTTTGAGAGAATCATAAATTTGTAAATAAATAATAAACTAATAAGTAAATATATAAAAGAGATTATTTTAATAAACTATATGATAAATACAATATCTAGTCTAGTCAATACTTAATATTCCCCTTGTTTTAGCAATAAACACAGATCTAATGAATGAGATGATGATGTTCAGTTTCGTTCAATCATTCAAGCTAATAATGTAAATAATAGATTGAAGCAAAAATGGTGTCTCTAAATTCAACCTAAATATTTTCATAACAGTTATTATTACTGAATTAATATGATGGTTAAACAATAACAACAACTGAAACTAATAAAGATAGGTAACAAAGAAATCATTTACTAAATATAAAAATAATAATGTACATACAACGTAAATAGACTAAACTAAATACTTAAAGAAAACAAGCCTAACATATTTAATTCCATGGTTATAGTAATTAAATAGTAAGACAGGAAAATAAAACTAAAAATAAAAATTCCCTCTAGATCTAAAATGTCTTCAACATATAAAAATGATTGATTCGCACTCTTCACTTCTTGAAAGCCTTCTTGATCTTGAAAGAACAATAAAAATCTAAAACTAAATGTTTAATGAAGACCGGTAGAGAAAATTGCAGAGACAAAAATGGTGGACAGATTCAGATGGGAGATATAGCAGAGAGCATATAGGAAAAATCTCTCTTTTATGTAGCAGAGAACATATAGAAAAAATCTCTCTTCTTTTCTTTTAGATCTAGATCTGCAGAGATATATATAAAAGAGTCTTCTATCAATATATGTCTTTCTAAAGATAAGTATACCCAAGATAAGTCTATCTAATATGTTAGACTATAGATATCCTTATCTCCACAACAAAAAAGATTAAATTTCTCCCATATGAATAGTAATTTTTGGCCAGCCCATTAAAATATCCAAGCCACGCATCTAATCTTGGGTCTTGACATAAACACTTCTTATCAAGCTCATTTTTAGTGTTTTGCTCTATATTTGCCTCTCTTGACTAATATCACCTGAAAACATATAATTAAATTTAAATGAGATAAAAATATATATTTTTATTATATCATATATATATATATATATATATATATTCAAGGCCAAAAGGTTTAGTAAATAGTGAGCAAATCACTATTGAAGATTTTTCAAAGCATATTGATCATTGGAAAATACCCAAGATCCAAATGAAGCAAATCTATGAGTTTTCAAAGTTTCATCTCTTCAAAACTGATTTTACTATCAAAACTGAAGAAAGAGATATTCAAATTTCAAAGCCTTTTGAAGAAATTTATCTTTTGAACCCAAAGACCCTCCAGAAGCATAAGGAAAAATACTATAAGTACATCCATATATGCCTTGTCCAGGTAGGAATAAAACCCCTTATGAGAGAAGGTTTAGATACTTCTATCTTAGCAGTCCTTAGAGATGCTAGGTTTACAAATTCCTATGATTCTTTATTAGGTACTGTTGAGTCAAGCCTTAATAAAGAACCAATTTCTTTCAATTGTTTTCCAAACATTATAATTTCTTTAAATGATAAAAATATTTTAAAGAGCATTGTTCTTCAAATAAAGATACATAATTACAAAATGCTTGAAGGATCTATTCCGATAGCATTAATTTTTAAAATACATTACAAAGCCATGATTTTTACTTTTGGTTCGAAACACAAACTCCAGTCACCAAAAGGAGAAACTTTATTCCTCCAAATAGATCTTTCCAAATCAAATGTAACTGTTCCAAAAACTATTCAATGGAAGGATATCACTCTTCCAGAATAATGGATCCTTGAAAGTGCAACCCAACCTGAATCACCAAAGCAAACAGAGCCAAATACAAATCTCAGAAACATAACCCAGTTTCCAGATAGAAAAGTAAAGCTTACATTCAACAGGAAATCAACCTCTTCTAGATTTTTTGATGAAGACTCTTCAACCTCGACCATAAATATTGGAAGGATATCAAAAATACCTTCTGTTATTTATGCCCCTTACAAAGAACCAACTCCATCACAAACACAACCAATATTTTCAATATCTGATATACCAAGCTCAAACACCATATTACAGAATGTTGATTACCAAAGTAATATCCCTAGACCTGTTTACAATGAACCAAAGAAAGATGATGATATAGAGACCGTCTCTACCCCCTCTTTACCATCACCATCTGCAATAACTCAAAATCTAGAAGCAGAAATCAACATGATTTCAAAAGATTTTCAAATCAATAAAAAGCTTTTACATGAAGATTTCTATTCAAAGAAAAATCATTCCAAAAAACTTTGATTTTTTAAACATTTTCTACAAGAAAAGGACAGTATCCAGGAAAGATACTACCAATTTTGCATACAAAATAAAATTCAAATCAATTTTTTTGATTGGTTTCAGATTTATTGCAAAGAAAACAATATTCTTTATCCTTTCAAAGAAAAACTTATTAGTCCTGTTACTGTAAGGAACAAGACTCCAGAGTGGAAGGTCGGAGAAAATCAAACCATCCAGTCTGAATATCCTCCCCTTAGGAAAATAACCATTCCTTAAAGAGAGAACGAAATAGAAGCCACCCCTTACAAATTAGTAGAAGAGGAGCTTGAGAAAAATGTCAAGAATATTGTTCAGCAGAACAATTTCTCAAATACCTATCTTAACACAATAGGAAAACAGCTGGTTAGGATAGAAGGCTAAATTCAAAAACCTCCTACAGTCTTCACCTCTCCAATCCCCAACATTGGTCATCCAAGAGAGATAAGCCAAACAGAAAAGCTCAAAAACTCAGTCTTCAAATTCTATCAGATCTCAAAGCCTAGTCAAGACCAATTTCAGAAGCAAACTGAGTTTGCTAGAGCAATCAGGGAACAACTTAGCAAATTAGCCACTTCTGAGTCCTCCAAAAATCTAGTACCTGATACTTCTCAAAGCAGCAGGAATATCAGTGCCATAGATCAAGCCCAATGCGATAAATCTAATTATTTAGAGCTTGAAAGTGTCATTGAAAAACCTTCCGACATCAACAGATTGGGATGGCAAGCCCCTAGATTAACTTGGCATACTTCTAGGAATACTACCCTAGATCTAGGGATAGAAAATAGAAATAATATCCTCACCCAATTTAGATTCAATTGAGATTATGTTAATATCATAAATGTTTATGATACTAAATTTCAAAATATATAATTATAATAAGTCAAATAGTTAATATTTTTGTGCAATAGATATAAGTGAAAAAACTAATATTAGAAAATGAAGCCTGTATTTAATATTAAGGTTCTTAAGATTAAAATCAATTAAAGACATGCTTCACACAATTTGAGAGTGAAAATGAGCACAACCAATTCAAACATGGTAGTGTTTATTTCAGCACTATAAGATTATATTAGTGATTGAAATTGATTCGAGTTTAGTCCTTGTATTTTTATTTACATTAAAACCCTATTCAGTTTTAATGAAACTAACTATTACTCTCTTCCGTGTTAGTTTAAGGACTAAACTAGTAATTTAAAATTACAATTTGATTTTTAAAGTTAATATCAAGTATCAAACTCGTCTAAAATTAATTTAATTATCAAATTAGAATTAAATCTTATTTTTAACACAAGTTAATTCTAGTGTTTAATTAAAATAATAAATTTAATATTAATTTACTTGTTTATATCTTTTATTTTTAGCATAATTGAATCCTAAAAAAACTTATATGTATTAAGAATACTTATGTTTTGTTAGATATTATTAAATTACTATATAATTTAATTTTAGATGTTTAAATAAAATAACTAGTTAAAGTTATCATTTTTATTAGACACTAAGATTAAACTATATTAAAAATAAAAAAATTATTCGTATTAATCTGATTTGAATGGTTAATAAAAAGTTTCATTTTAACATACAAGATTATCATGATTTTTTCATTGATAGTGAATTTGTCAACTGGGTGCCTAGATTATTTCACTAGATTAAAACATGATTGTTTAACTTAATTTTTATTTTTTATATAATTTAACTATGATATATATAAAAATAACAATAGAATGATATTTTCTAATTAGAAATATTTATTTTATATTAATAACTAAAATTAAATTATGTAGTAATTTAATAATATTATTATAAATATAAGTAGTTTTAAAATGTTTAAATTTATTTGAATAAAATTGTATTAAAAATAAAAAATTATAGTAAGAAAAAGAATATCAAATTTATTATTTTAATTAGACATTAAAATTAACTTATGCTAAAAATAAGATTTTACTCTAATTTAATAATAAAATTAATTTTGGACGAGATTAATACTTGATAATAAATTTAATAATCAAATTGTAATCTTAAATTACCAGTTTAGTCATTAGAATAACATGAAAGGGATAATAGTTAGTTTTATTAAAATTGAAGAGGGTTTTAGTGTAATAAAAACATATATAACCAACTCATATATTAGACCAAACTTCAGAAGAAAATAGTATTTAACTCTGAATAATAAATTAACAATCTAAAAATAATTAAATTTTTTATATAAGTAAATAAAATTTTACTGACAAAAAAACTAACTAAAAAGAACCACTAAGTCCAAAGAGATAAAGGGAATTTTATTAGATACTCTACATATTAAAAAGAAAAAGACTGAAAACCTAAATATAACAACACAAATAGACTTTGTTTTGATTGGCTCTTTAATTTAAAAATCGAGTTTAGTATTATTATCTAGAAAGATATAGATCCTAGGATAAACAAATATCATCATTTTAAAAAATTAAAAAAAAAATACTTTTCAATAAGTATTAATAATTGATCATAAGATATCGGGCTTACATAGCTAAATAAGGCTAGATTACAAGTTTAAGTAAGAGTAATCATGGTTGGACTCTACAAGAGATATACTTAATAAAGAAAACCGATCCTTATAGAATAAAGTATATCCGTATATCTTGTTCTACTCTAAATACGATAAGAAAACTCCAAAGTCCTATATAAAGGCCTTAAAATACAATATATACATAATATTTACACAATTCAATTACTTTTAATCTTTATAATTGTTTTACTGATTTAACTATGAGAATGAGGCCGAACAACTCCATTTTACTAATTTTTTTACAAATAATTTGAAACTTAAAGGACATCATTGTTGGTAGCTGATAAGAAAATCTTTGTTAATAGATAATATTTATTTACCAATTATCAAATATAATTAGCAATTTTAAAATATACCTCTGAAATTCACTTATATATATATAAGATCTAGAAATGCTTGAAGGATCTATTCCGATAGCATTAATTTTCAAAATTCATTACAAAGCTATGATTTCTACCTTTCCAAACACAAACTTCACTCACCAAAAGGAGAAACACTGTTCCTACAAACAGATCTATCCAAATCCAACGCAACTATTCCAAAAACCATTCAATGGAAAGACATCACACTTCCAGAAGAATGGATCCTTGAAGGTGCAATCCAACCTACATCTCCAAAGCAAACAGAACCAAACACAAACCTTAAACATATAGCCCAATACCCAGATGGAAAGGTAAAGATCACATTCAACAGAAAATCAACCTCCTCTAGATTTTCTGATGATGGTTCTTCAACCTCGACCATAGATATTGGAAGGGTATCCAAAATACCTTCTGTTATCTATGCTCCTTACAAAGAACCAATTCCATCTCAAACTCAACCCAGATTTTCAACATCTGATGTTCCAAATACACTTAAGAATGTTGATTACCAAAGTAATATCCCCAGACCAGTTTACACTGATCCAAAGAAAGATGACGAAGATATAGAGATAACCTCTACCCCATCTTCACCATCACCATCAGCCATAACCCAAAACCTTGAAGCAGAGATCAACAGGATTTCAAAAGAGTTTGAAATTGACAAAAAACTCTTGCATGAAGATTTCTATTCAAAGAAAAACCATCTTAAAAAACTTTGGTTTTTTAAGAATTTTTTAAAAGAAAAAGATAGTATACAAGAAAGATACTATCAATTTTGCATTCAAAACAAAGCCCAAATCAAATTTTTTTATTGGTTTCAAATTTACTGCAAAGAAAATAGTATCCTTTATCCCTTTAAGGATAAGACCATTAGTCCTGTCACAGTAAGGAACAAAGCCCCTGAATGGAAGGTAGGAGAAAACCTAACTGTCCAGTCGGAACATCCTCCCCTTAGGAAGATAACCATTCCTTATGGAGAGAATGAGATAGAGGCTACACCTTACAAATTGGTAGGCGAAGACCTAGATAGGAATGTCAAAAACATTGTTCAGCAGAATAATTTCTCAAATACCTATCTAAACACTATAGGAAAGTAACTGGTTAGGATAGAAAACCAGATTCAAAAGCCTCCTGTAGTTGTAACCTCTCCAATCCCCAATACTGGTCAACCAAAAGAGTCGAACCAGTCAGAAAAGCTTAAAAACCCAGTTTTTAAGCCATATCAGCTTACAAAGCCAAGCCAAGACCATTTCCAAAAGCAAACTGAGTTTGCAAAAGCAGTCAGGGAACAACTAAGTAGATTAGCAACCTCTGAGTCATCCAAAAACCTAGTACCGGATACTCCTCAAAGTAGTAGGAATATCAGTGCTATAGGACAAGCCTAAAGCGATGAGTCTAACGATTCAGAGCTTGAAAGCCCTATTCAAAAACCCTTCAATATCAACAGATTGGGAATCCAATCCCCTAAATTGACCTGGAATACTCCTAAGAGTATTGCTCCAGATCTAGGAATTGAGAATAGGAACAACATCCTAACCCAGTCTAGATTCAATGCCTCTTCCGTCTATGAATGGAATATAGATGGAATGTCTGAGTACAATATCCTTGGTCTCTTGCAACAGGATGACCATGGCGTACCAATGCCTACAAAACCCAAAGTGGTACCTCCGATAGAGCCATTCTTGAGCTCCCGATAATGGATTTTCCGCCGCCTTAAAGGATGGTAGGATTATCATCTCACTCAAGCACAGCAACTCCAAATCCTAGGTGCTATCCAAACTACAGTAGAAGGAACTCCCATTCTAGATGAAATAGGAAATCCAATTGAGGATGCAGTGTCAACTCTAATTCTCACTATTTCCCTTCATTTCGTAGGAGACCCTTCTCTGCTTAAAGATAAAAATGCCGAGCTCCTTAGCAACCTTACCTGTAAGAAGCTTAGCAACTTCCAAAGTTACAAAGACACTTTCCTAACCAGAGTCATGCTTAAGGAAGATTCTAGCCAACCTTTCTGGAAAGAAAAATTCTTAGCCGGTTTACCTAAGATTTTAGGTGAAAGAGTTAGAAATACCATAAGAGAAGCCCATAACGGTCAGATCCCTTATGATTTCTATACTTATGGTGAGTTAGTTAGCCTAACCCAGAAAGAAGGTTTAAAAATTTGTCATGACCTTAAGCTTCAAAGACAGTTCAAATGGGAGATGAAAAAGACTAGGCAGGACTAGGTAGTTTCTGTAACCAGTTTGAATACAACCCAACAGAGCCCGTGTCTAGTTGTAAAGGGAAATGCAAAGTTGATTCTTATTCAAATTCTTTCAAAAAGAAACGATTTTCCAAATATAGGAAGCCTTCTAAAAGCAAGGAAAATTTCTATAAAAAACCGTCTTCTTCCAAATTTCTTTCAAAATTTCCAAAGAAAGATTCCAAAAAAGATTTTTCAAAAATTACATACTTTAAATGTGGCAAGAAAGGCCATACTTCAAAGTATTGTAAGTTTTCAAAGAGACTCCATGAGCTCCAAATAGAAGAAGAAGTTTTAGCAAAAATTTCTGCTCTTCTAGTTGATTCTTCTGAATCAGAGTTCTCAAACAGTGAGGAAGAATTTCAAATTGATGAAATCAAAACCTCAACTGATTGTTCTGAGACAGATTCGGAAAGCTCTTCAAAG